>NC_057802.1:474593613-474838717 GCF_018294505.1 Triticum aestivum | reverse complement strand
GGGATCCCCACCCCACCGCCCAATGAACGCCCCCCAACCGCCGGTGACTGCCAACCAGAGGTCTCACGACTTCGAATACCCACCGACCACTAATTTATTACCATTTCTGTCCTTCATATACGCGCTGACGGGTGGGCCCTATGGTAATGTGCGCTGCTGAATGTGGACCGTTTGACTGGTCAATTGATCGTGTTATCAACAAATTACGGAGCTGTATGGTCAGCCAGTGACCGTATGATCACCCTAAAATGTACTCCTATTTTATTAACACAGTACAGACTCAAACTACCATTTCTTTCTTTCATATACGGGCTGACAGGTAGGCCCCACGGTTACGCGCCCCGATGGTGCAACACTAGTTGCGTCGCGTGGAACATTTGACTGGTCAATTGATTGTGTCATCAACAAAATACGGAGTTGTACGGGTGAGCCAATGACCGTATAATCATGATATGTATTTGTTTAACACGGTACAGACGCAAGGGCTCATATATACGCGCAAGCACTCACCGCTATAAGCGCACACACGCGAACCCTACCCCTATGAGCACCTTCGAGAGAGTGGGCCAGCATATATGATCTTGAGATTTTACGAAGTCACCATAGGTGCCTCGTAGTCGAGTGGAACGTCTCCTCCCACTGAACGTACATCGCCGGAAAATACTGAAATTAACACAAGATAAATGCGAGCACCGGGACTTTAACCTTGGTGGGCTCGAGAAACCACTGTCCTCTAACCACCCAACCACATGTTGGTTAGCACGACAAAATGTATGTGGTGACCGTGATGAGCTTATTCTGAAGTCCAGTGACCATATCGTGCTTTCGCTTCAAATACAATGACCGTAAGTGTCGTCAACAAAATACGGAGCACGCATCCAATGCAAAGTCCGTCAGTGTCATCAACAAAATATGGGAGACATATCGTGAGCTAGATACCGTTGTACTATTGTATATGCTTATTTTCTTAGTGGCCGATTGCGTGTGTGGTGTGGTGGGCACATCATTTCTAGTTGTGGTGGGTCAACATGAGGACTCATGGGTCGGTTCCATCCTGCGCCACATATAGGTTGGACCGAGACGTGTTATACGAAGACCCATGTGGAGGACTCGGCGTACAACACAAAGCTACCAGAGTCGCGGAGGACTCTATCCCCACTGCTGATAAGCCGACTATATATGATTTGTAACCCTAGGCCCTTAGTATGTTATACAAGCTTGGGGGCTAGTCCGTCGATAGTATACACACACGCACAATGCCTGGTATTCACGTGTACTTGGTTCACACCCCTATCACTAATATACAGTACCAGGAGTAGGCTCTTTCTTCAACTGCAAGGGTCCGATCCTAACTAGGGTAAAACTTTGCCTCGTATTACCATCCAGCCTAACAGCCAGGGGTATCCTACCGAATGATATGATGAAATCATATCTGCCAACTACTAAGAGAGAGGTGTGTCGGGGGGGGGGGCAATGTGCGAGAGAGGCCTAAAGATAATGTGCATGCGGGAGACACGTAGGCACATATATGTGCGTATAGAGGGCTAGTAGAGGCCGTGCATGTGTATATATGCATGTGAGAGAAATAGTGTTTTCCAACTGAGATTAGTGAAAAGAGTGGTACATAGTAGTCAGAAAGAGAGAGAGAAACAGAGAGAGCATGTGCGTGAGACACCCTGACACCCTGAGAGAGATTGTGAGCATGTGTGAAAGAGAAATGCCGATGCATATAAAGTGTGTGCACTTATGCGTTAGAGAGAGAGATATATAACGCGTTTGTGAGAACGGGGCGAGGCATAGTGCATCTACGTGTAAAAGGCGGTTCTACGCATTAAATTAAAATATAAATGGCATTATTATTTTTGGATGAGATCAGGAATTTTGCAAATTGCGTATGGACGAAAATCGGTCTATCAGACACCCATACTCTATTGAATTCTAGCATGTGCATGTGTTTATTTCATATTATCGATCCATAGAGTGAGAGCGGTTTGAAATACATGCAATGGATGCTTTGGCAATTCATATATAAACATTAATTAGTGCACTCCATGTTGTTAGTGTGAAGCACTTTATACATTTGTCACTTGCATGGATACATTCCAAATTGCTAGCTACGAAATAGAATACATGTCGAATTCAACATAAAGGGGGTTTCGAAGATTCGAATTCATAGGAAGTGCATTCATCTATTTGAACCCGAGATAATGGCATTTGTAAATCAGATGTAAAAGGGGGCATCAATCTTTGTTGTGAGTTTGAACATGCTATATATATTCATACGCATATCTAACTTTTTTTGCAACCAAGGAGATTATATCTGGAACCATGCATGAACTGAGGTAAGTTGCATATTTTTTAATATATACTCGTGTACAATGTATATTCAAATGTACCCCCTCCATTCCAAAATAATCGTAGCTTTAGGATTTTCAAGAGTAAAGATTTGTGAAGTTTGACAAATCCTGAAAGTTCAATTCAAGAGAACCGAAAACGTTAATGCTTCTGCTCCCAAATATTGAACGAAGCGCCAAATAGGACTCTGGTCACCTGAAATCGCGCGAGACTAATGTTTTGGTGGTAGGAAATTACTGTCCTGACTCTGGCCCGTGTAGCCTAGCCCGATGTCCAAAGGTCTAAACCGGGGTAGGTTTGTAACTTCACCAAGACGCCAGTCTCAACCGCCTCCAAGAAGCATTCATACGCCGTGGGCGCCTACCCATGCGCTCGGCCGAAATCTATCCCGCCCAAATTTGGGACACCTGACATGACTGTCCTACCCCCAACCCGCAATATGTCCGAAATTTTAGATGGGGGCAAAGTTTGTAACTTTCCCCAAATTTCAAACAAGCGCGTCTCAAACCGAAACATTGTTCCCCATTAGTTCCCCGCCTCCCTCCGTTTCCCCATTCATACTCCGTGGGCGCGAAAACGCCCTCTCCACCAGCCGCCAAACCCCAGCCTCCTCCGTCCTCCACCCCATAGCGGCCAATCCACCGCCGCCCTCCTCCATCACGCCGGAGCCGGTACCCCGACGTCGTCGTCCAACGCAACCGCAACCGCAACGCCCTCAAGGACTTAGCAGCTGAAGCCGAGGCAGAGCTGCCTCCACGATGCCGACGCCGACGTGCGCCGTACCAGAACCACTCCGACCACGCCGTCCTGCGCCTCACTGCTGCAGCTCCACTATCGCAACCGTCCACCACACCGGAGCTGTTCCCGCTACACCGTCGTTCGCTGCCTCGGATCTGCTTCCCCGCCGCCGACAGACGGCCACCGCACCACACTCAACAACTTGGCCATGGGTTCGTCCAAGGCTGCACCGTCCTCCACAACTTCTGGTTTCCGGCGAACAACAAGAAGATCGTCGGAAAAACAGAAGGAGGACACAACACTGCCAGCAGAAAGAGGTACTCCTCTCCCCTTATTCGTGCAAATCTTACGTCTCCGCTCACACCGTATTCATCCCACGAAAGAAACTAGTTGCGCGCTTCTTACTGCATCTTCTTCGTGATACTAAATGCACAAGGTTTCCTCCCTTTTACTATTTCACCTTTGCTAGAGGTCAGTAGCCCGCCTGGATTTCAATTCAGGGTCAGTCGAACCGCAATTAAAAGAAGCCGCACCCGCTTAGGTGCGCGGAGCACCTAGTCCGCCTGTTCCCTGGGGAAGCGGCGCATCGGTGTCTATCATAGGGGTGTGGGGTGCAGGAGCTGCTTGCGCCCGATCTGGAGGTCGGCGGGGCTTGAATGGATGGCCGGGGGGGTGCCAAGCACGGCGGTGCGGTGAGGTCGAGGGGAGGGCGCAGGCAGGGGAGGAATACTGGGCCGGTGGTCGCTGGCATTTCGAGGAAGATTGTCAACACTGACTGGCTGGAGGTAGATGAAGGCGATCTGCCCGTTCTTTGTACATCGGACGGTGCAGAAAAAATGGACTGACCTATTTGCTTTCAGTCGACTGTTATTTTCATAGAATCCTGTAGTAATTTAGTGTGCCATGCATGTTGTAGAGCTATCATATGTCTCCCGTCATTTATTTCTCACCGACCTGCTATTTGCTACCTTTACACTGTACTAATTGTGCACACACTTCACCCATACTCACACTATTGTTTTTTTATGCGTGGGTATTTCAGACTGTTACGCAGTGTTGATGAATGCAGAAAAGAAAAGACAGAAGTCGCTCCAGTGTAATTCAAAGATAAGCACTAAGCGTTTCAGCGCTCTAATGGGTGCAGTGTCAGTAGTTGGAGACAGTAAACGTAGCTCTGCAGTTGATGATCTCAATTGCCACACACAACCATCCCAGGTGCTTGCTTTAACTTCGCGCTTTCAAATGTGGTTGCATGTTGCATATGGTGTCTAGCTTGTATTGCTTCCAATTTGGTTAAATTGCATCTGCTTACTTTACACATTATACCTTTGATAATGACATGCCTTCCTGTTTTTGATACATACTACATATGTCTATTAACCATGTTCGTACATCAAACTAATGCTCTTTTGTATCCCTCGTCAATCACTTATGATGAGACAGTCACCCGAGTGGGTTACTGTGAGACGCCCTACTCGTTTAAAGAGTGCAGTGTCATCCTCCCCACATGATTCTCAAGAAACAGCAAGGCTAAATGAAGATAGTCAACGTAGCTCTCTAGTTGATCACCGCAATTCCCCCACACCACCATCGCAGGTGCTTGCTCTTACCTGGCAGTGTGATATGTGGTTGCATGTTGCATATGGTGTCTACCTTGTAATGCTTCTAATTAGGGTAAATTGCATCTGCTTAGTTAACACATTATACCTGTGAATATGACATGCCTTCCTATTTTTGGTACATACTACGTCTTTCTATTAACCATGTTCTTACATCAAACTACTTTTCTTGTGTATCCCTCATCAATGCTCCTAGTTTGTTAAATTGCATCTCCTTAGCTTACACATTATACATGTGAATATGACACGCCTTCCTGTTTTTGGTACATACTACATCTGCCTATCACACCATGTTCTTACATCAAACTACTGTTCTTGTGTATCCTGCGTCTATCGCTTATGATGAGACAGTCACGCGCGTGGGTTAATATGAGACACAATACTCTTATAAAGAATGCAATTTCATCCTCTCCACATGATTCTCAAGAAACAACAAGCCTGAAGGAAGATATTGAACGTAGCTCTGTACCTGAAGACCACACTTCCCCTACACCACCATCACAGGTGCTTGCTCTAACTTCGCAGTGTGATATGTGGCTGCATGTTGCATACGGTGTCTAGCTTGTAATGCTTCTAATTAGGGTAAATTGCATCTGCTTAGTTTACACACTATACCTGTGAATATGACATGCCTTCCTATTTTTGGTACACACTACATCTATGTGTTAACCTTGTTCTTACATGAAACTACCTCTCTTCTGTATCCTGCATCAATCACTTACGATGAGTCACCTTTATTCGTTGCATATTGCATATTATTTCTAGCCTGTTGCCATGTATTGCTTCTAATTTGGTCAAATACATTTGTTAGGGTACCCTTTTAATTTGGCAGAGTGATATTGGTTTCATCTTTCATATGGTTTCTAGCTTGCATCGATTCTAACAAGTTCAAGCACCTTGTGCTTAGTTTACACTTTATACATCATACATGTCAATATGTCACGCCGTCCTGTTTTTCATACATATTCCATCCTCCTATCATGCGGCTGCCTTACATGAAAGTAGTGTTCGTCAGTATCATGCATCAATGAGTTCTGAAGAGCAAATTTTATTCCTTTTTCTTGTGGGTTTGACTTGACAAGGCAAAATCAAGAAAGAGGAAGGAAAAGAGTAAGGAAGGCGATGATGGTGGTCCTCTGCAGCAATGTAAACAGAGCATCTGTACCGATTCTCCTTGTACTGATAGTGCATTACAAGGTCCAAGTCTCCGCTCCCCTACTCCACCATCCAAGGTGCTTGCTCTAACTTGGCAGTTTGATATATGGTTGCATGTTGCATATGGTGTCTAGCTCGTATTGCTCCTAATTAGTGTAAAATGCATCTGCTTAGCTTACACATGATACATGTGAATATGACACGCTTTCCTGTTTTTGGTACATACTATATCTGTCTATCACACCATGTTCTTACATGAAACTACTCTTCTTGTGTATCCTGCATCAGTCACTTATGATGGGACACCTTTAAGTTGGCAGTGTGATATTGGTTTGCGTCTTGAATATGATTTCTAGCATGTATTGCTTCTAGTTTGATGAACGCCACCTATGACGAGACATTTTAACTTGGCATAGTGATATTGATTGCACCTTCCATATGGTGTCTTGCAGTGTTTCTAATTTGTTGAAGTGCCTTCTGCTTAGTTACCACATCATAGGTGTGAATATGTCAAGCCGTCCATTTTTTCGTACATATTCCATCCTCGTATCATGACTTTGCCTTTCATCAGAGTAGTGTTCATCAGTATCATGCATGAATGAGTTCTGAAGAGCGAATGATATTCCTTTTTCTTGTCGGTATGACCTCACAATGCAAAATCAATAAAGCTGAAGGAAATTGGCAAGGCATTGGATGATGGTGGTCCTTCCGAGCAACTGAAACGGAGGTTCTCTACAGATTCTACTCCGCCATCCTCCCAACAAGATTCGCAAGACAACGCAAGGCTAGACAGTCAACGTAGCTGTGTAGATGATGAGCACATCTGCTCTACTCCACCATCACAGGTGCTTGCTCTAACTTGGCACTATTATATGTGGTTGCATGTTGCGTATGATGACTAGCTTGTATTTCTTCTAACTTTATTGAATTGCATCTGCTTACTTTACACATAATGCCTGTGAATATGACATGTGTTCCTGTTTCTACATCAGACTACTATTCTTGCATATCCCGCATCAGTCACTTATGATAAGGCACCTTTAAGTCGCCACTGTGATATTGGTTGTGTCTTGCATATGATTTCTAGCATGTACTGCTTCTAATTTGTTGAAACGCCATACAGTTTGAACTTGGCAGAGTGATATTGGTTGCATCTTTCATATGGTGTCTAGCTTGCAGTGCTTCTAATTTGTTGAAATGCCTTCTGCTTAGTTACCACATCATAGGTGTGAATATGTCACACCATCCTGTTTTTCATACATATTCCATCTTCGCATCATGTGTTTGCCTTTCATCCGAGTAGTGTTCGTCAGTATCATGCATGAATGAGTTCTGAACAGCGAATTTTATTCCTTTTTTCTTATCGGTTTGACTTCACAATGCAAAATCATTACAACTGAAGGAAATAAGTCCGGTAGTGGATGATGGTGGTCCTTCGGAGCAACTCAAATAGGGGGTCTCTACAGATTCTACTCCGCCATCCTCCCAACAAGATTCGCAAGACAACACAAGGCTGGACAGTCAACGTAGCTGTGTAGATGATGAGCACATCTCCCCTACTCCACCATCACAGGTGCTTGCTCTAACTTGACACTATTATATGTGGTTGCATGTTGCGTATGATGTCTAGCTTGTATTGCTTCTAACTTGAATTGCATCTGCTTACTTTACACATAATGCCTGTGAATATGATATGTGTTCCTGTTTCTAGAACATACGTGTACATGATGAGCACATCTCCCCTACTCCACCATCACGGGTGCTTGCTCTTACTTGGAACTGTTATACGTGGTTGCGTTTTTCGTATGATGTCTAGTTTGTATTGCTTCTGATTATGTTGAATTGCATCTGCGTAGCTTACAACTTATACCTGCAACGATCACTTACCCATAAGACACATTTAACTTGGGACTGTGATGTAGGTTGCATCTTGCATTGTCTTCTAGCTTGTACTGCTTCTAATTTCTTGAAATGGCCCTTACGACGAGACACTTTTTACCTGATAGAGTGATATTGGTTGCATGTTCATATGGTGCCTATCTTTCATTTCTTCTAATTTTGTTGAAATGCCTTCCGCTTACTGTTTTTTCATACATATTCCATCCTCCTATCCTGCGCTTGCCTTACATCAAAGTAGTATTCGTCTGTATCATGCATCAACCAGTTATGCAGAGCTAATTTTATTCATCTTCTTGTGGTTTTGACTTCATAAGGCAATATCAGAAAATAGGGAGGAAAAGAGTAAGTTAGGGGATGTTGGTGGTCCTCCGGACCGACGCAAACAGAGACTCTCTAGATTTGCCACTGCTACTGCTAATGAAGTTGAAGTCCCAAGTCTACATGATGAGTTCATCTCCCATACTCCGCCATCGCAGGTGCTTGCTCTAAGTTGACAGTGTGATAATTGGTTTCATCTTGCATATGTTGTCTAGCCTGTATTTCTTCTATTTTGATTAAGTTGCACGTGTTGAGTTCATACGTTATACATGTGCATATGACATGGCTTTCTGTGTCTAGAATACACTGCATCTATCTATCATACCATGTTCTTACATCAAAGTACTGCTGTTGTGTATCCCGCATCAGTCACTCATGATTGGACGCTTTTAACATGGCAGTTTGATAGTGGTTGCATCTTGCATTGATTTCTACGTTGTACTGCTTCTAATTTTTCGAATTGCCACTTATGACAAGACACTTTTAACTTGGTAGAGTACTATTGGTTGCATCTTTCATATGGTGTCTAGCTTGCATTACTTCTATTTTCTTGAAAATCCTTCTGCTTAGTTTGCACATCGTAGCTGTGAATATGTCATGCCGTCCTGTTTTTCTTACATATTCCATCCTCATACGGTTGTCTTACATCAAAGTATTGCTTGTCTGTATCATGCATCAATGAGTTCTGAAGAGTGATTTTATTCTTTTGTGTTGTGGGTACAGCTTGACATGGCAAAGTCAAAAAAGAGTAAGGAAAATAATATAGTAGGGAGTGCTGTTACTCGTCGGGTGAAACGGAAAAGGTTCTGCCGTCGAGATTCTGCTGGTACTTATAGTGTAGTAGAAGGTCCAAGTCCACCGGCTAAATCTACAAACACAGTATCACCTGCTCCACCAGCTGCAGCATCCGCTTCAACTATACCAGCATCTCAACCAGTTACTCGTTCGTTTGCTCCAGAACTGGCCAGTTCCCAAGCTGCCTTCACACCTAACACTACTTCCGAAGCACTGCTGACACAACAGGACTTGGCAAGATCAGATGAACCTCATGAGCATCAACACCAAGACGGTACCTGACCGAGTCAAGTTGCAGTTGCATGCTCCTTTATATGTATTCTCACAGTTTGATGTACACTAACACTTTCCATATTCGTTGTTGAACTAGCACCACGGCGCAAGTGGAAACAGATATCAGGGATAATGCTTGACAGATTAACAAAATCTAAAGGTGGAAGAATGGAGATCCATTTTGAGGCAGGTTTAAAAAGGCCACGTGATGCTACAGAGTCAGCCAAGTTAGTATCAGAGGCAGCCGTTGCCGTTAGGTGTCATGCACGTATCCTCCCAACGTGGATCCAGTACAGGAATGAGAAAGACAATACCCAGTTTAACACCTTCCTTGACCATTTATCCGTAAGTAATGTTATTCATCGCAATTAGTAATATTGTCTTGTTCTATCCCATACTTTCTAGCTTCCTCCTAATAAGACTCACATTCTTTTTTCAACAGATGAGGTTCAAGTTGGATCCGAAAGATGATGCAACTAAACAAGCATGCACTCATGTTTTTTCAGTCTGCTCTGCGACAGTATCGGTACCACCTTAGAAAATCTCACTTTGAAGGCAAGGCTAACAATGAAATCGCCCAAACATCTCCAGTGGAATATATTACAGATGAAGACTGGACAGCCCTCGTTAAACACTGGTCTGATCCAAAGTATCAGGTAGGCTATATGTATTTGATCAGACCACATATTGAACTTGTATTTATGTATGTGCCTTACAAGTGTATCTTCTTCTAGGCTAACTGTTTGAAGAACAAAACCAACCGTTCTAAAGTGAAATTCCAACAGACAACAGGATCTCGTAGCTATATTGCACACTGCGAGGCTCTTGTAAATAGCTGCTACTTCCTTCTTTTTTTTGTGCCATATTATCGTATCTATATTGACTTGTTCCAAATACAGAGGAAAGCCCGTGCGGACCAAAAAGAACCTGTACCGAATGCAGTGCAAATCTTCAAGGATTGCCACACCAGCAAGATGAAGGGCATGAGCACACCAGTTCAAGCCGCTGTTGTAAGTCCTTACTCATCCTGCCTTGAACTGATTGGTACTGTGATGTGTTCATTTAACTTCTTGGTTTGCAGCCAATGTCAGTTACTCTGTTCACTTTTATTCACAGTTGTCTTAACGTATCATTTCACCTTACATGGTTTAAAAGAGATGAAGGATATTCTTTTGGTCTTGATCTGTAATCTAGTTGTTATGTTCACGTGCGCACACAATGATAAAATAGCCTGTTTGTTTTATATCTGTTTGCCCATGATATGAATGATGTCATACTATGTTCATCCTACTTTAAACCATGTCTCTTTATCCTTAGATGTCAACGAATGTGAGGAAATAGACAATACAGTAGGCATGCTACATGGACATTTGTTCCGAAAGTGATTTTATTATGTAGTTGGCACTACAATACATGCTAATGTATTACAGTAGTTCACCAAAATAAGTTATGTATAAACGTTTAACCTACTTTGTTTGTTTTTGTCTCATTAGTAACTTATCTGGTACACTAATCTACAAGTTCAAACTTTCAGGAAGCTACGGAACAAATGATTGAACAGCCACAACCACCTGAAGGTGACGAGGCTACTACAGGCACAATGTCACCTCTTGCTGCAGTGCGTTAGCTCGCCTACTCATTTTTGTAGGCGAGCGAGTTAGCGAAGAGGCTTAGGGGGCGGACATTTTTTTTTGCATTTTGGGACAAGAAATTCCCAGCCCGACTTGAGGGAAGGCAGTACAGAGCAGCAGCCTAGGGATAAGCAGGAATTCGTATCTCTCCACTAACAGTGAAAAAGCACCTTCCTGCGTAATTCTGGGTTGGTTGTCAAGGTAACCTCGTCCAAATCGCCTACTGAACAAAATCTTCCTGCTAGACAGAGCGATATATCTATGCTCCAGACACAAGTCCAATCCCTAATGGACGTTGTTTCGGAAACAAGAATAGTGGTTGAGAAATGTCGTCAAGATATGAATGGTTTTGAAACCAGACTATCAGACATTCACTTCGTTGTTCAAGAGCAATGGCGGAAAAAAGGTGGAGATCGTGCTACTCCATTAGATTCTACAGCCTGAAACATTAGCACTCAGGTCAAATGATCTGTGCTTCTATACATCTGATGGTGCTTTTATCTGGAAGGACTGTAAACTTTATGCCAACAGGCCTTTTGTTTTATGGTTGGAATTTATTTTGTTGTGATACAACATTTATGATGCTGCCTTAGGCTGCAGTAATTACGACGCTATTTTTGTATAGTGTAGGTTTATCTTAGTAATGTATTCGGCCAAAAGCTTCGTAGGAGCCCAACATGCCAACATTCGTCGGGCCCATTCCAATTGGGCTAAAAACGATTACGGGCCGAAATTGGCATGTAGCCCACTAAAAATATCTGGGCCTAAATCAGCATAAGCTTTCATATTTTTCTGGTAGGCCTGTGCCCATAGTGGGCCTTTAACAGGCCTAAACATAATTTGGGCCCTCAGTAAAAATAGGCCGTTTACAGGTGTAAATATCTCGAGCCCATAAGAAACATGGGCCTTTAATAGACCGAAAGTGAGATTGGGCCTTGATTGTGCCAAATAACCCACTGGACTTAGCAGGCCGAAATGGTGGCCCATTTACGATGCGGATCTTTGACAGGCCGAAATTCGGACGGGCCATAAATGCGTCGACCTAATACACGGGCCTTTAACAGGCCGGAACTTCGGTCGGGCTAGATTATCGTCATTTTTATATGGGCCGTTAATGGGCCCGATATGACGTTGGGCCACATATGGCCCATGGTTTACGTTCGGCGTTAACAGGCCGAAAATGACAACAGGCCGAAAGTGGCCCAAAGCTATAGTGGGCCTCTAACAGGTCGAATGTCAGACATGGACGAATATGACCCAAATCCTTCACGGTCGTTTATGGGCCGAAAGTTTTGATGGCTTGTAAATGGGCCCAAATGAAGCCGGACCTTTAACAGGCCGGAAATACACCGGGCCGTAATTCGGCCCAATTACTTAGCGGACTATTAACGGGCCAGAAGTGACCATGGGCCGCGTTGATGACAAGTTTAGGACAGGACGTTGACGGGCCGATTTGACAGAGAATGTTGGGCCTTTAGCTGGGCCGGCCCATTATGGTCTGCAGAATCTTGTGGGCCTTTAGCTGGGCCGGCCCATTGTGGTTCGCAAAATCTTATGGGCCTTTAGCTGGGCCGGCCCATTATGGTCTGCAAAATCGTGTGGGCCTTTAGCTGGGCCGGCCCATTATGGTCCGCTAAATTTTGTGGGCCTTTAGCTGGGCCAACCCATTATGGTCCGCTAAATCTTATGGGCCTTCGGTTGGGCCGGCCCATTTAAACTTTGTGGGCCACTTTTGGGCCGGTCCACGTGTCAACATATCATAGGCCCATCTCGACCGTTGGATGAGTGACACCTATGCCAACGCGGAACTGACGCGTGGATCCGTCAGCCAATGAGAATTTTACACGTGGAAAATCGGCATTGGTCGTGGCTGTTAACGGGTTATCGGATCCAAAATCCGACCCGATAGCTTAACGGCGTTCCGTTACGGTGGATGCCACGTGTCAGTCACCCTTGACAAAAGCACTTCTGTGACGCGCGATTTATCGTCATGGAAGTGGACACTTCCGTGATGATAATTTTGGCAATGTCATGGAACACTTCTACGACAGCACAGGTATGACTATCTTGATTCTGTCATAAATTTGTCATGGATGTACATGCATGAAAGAAAATGCGACCTACTGTGACAAACACGTATCATCACGGAAGTGTATTTTTTTGTAGTGTAGTGAATACATGAACTCCTCAAACTATGGTCATCACCGGGAGTGGTCCCGACTATTGTCACTCCGGGGTTGCCAGATCGTAACACGTAGTAGGTGACTATAACTTGCAAGATAGGATCAAGAACACAATATATTCATGAAAACATAATAGGTTCAGATGTGGAATCATGGCACTCAGGCCCTAATGACAAGCATTAAGCATAGCAAAGTCATAGCAACATCAATCTGAGAACATAGTGGATACTCGGGATCAAACCCTAACAAAACTAAATCGATTACATGGTAAATCTCTCCAACCCATCACGGTCCAGCAAGCCTACCATGGGATTACTCATGCACGGCGGTGAGCATCATGAAATTGGTGATGGAGGATGGTTGATGATGACGATAGCGACGGATTCCCCTCTCCGGAGCCTCGAATGGACTCCAGATCTGCCCTCCCGAGGAAGAACAGGGCTTGGCGGCGGCTCCGCATCGTAAAACGCGATGAATCCTTCTCTCTGTTTTTTTCCCCGAAAGTGAATATATGGAGTTGGATTTGAGGTCGGTGGAGGTCAAGGGGCCCACAAGGTCGGAGGGCGCGCCCCCACCCTTGTGGCCAGGGCGTGGGCCCCCTTCTGTTGATTCTTTCGCCAATATTTTTTATTAATTCCAAAAATGATCTCCGTGAATTTTCAGGTCATTCCGAGAAGTTTTATTTCTGCACAAAATAACACCATGGCAATTCTGCTGAAAACAACGTCAGTCCGGGTTAGTTCTATTCAAATCATGCAAGTTAAAGTCCAAAACAAGGGCAAAAGAGTTTGGAAAAGTAGATACGACGGAGACGTATCAACTCCCCCAAGCTTAACCCATTGCTTATCCTCAAGCAATTCAGTTGACAAACTGAAAGTGATAAAGAAAAACTTTTACAAACTCTGTTTGATCTTGTTGTTGCAAATATGTAAAGCCAGCATTCAAGTTTTCAGCAAAGATCATGAACTAACCATATTCATAATAACATTTAGGTCTCACATTTACTCATATCAATGGCATAATCAACTAGCGAGCAATAATGATAAATCTCAGATGACAACACTTTCTCAAAACAATCATGATATGATATAACTAGATGATATCTTGCTAGCCCTTTCTGAGGCCGCAAAACATAAATGCAGAGCACCCCTGAAGATGAAGGACTGACTAGACATTGTAATTCATGGCAAAAGAGATCCAGTCATACTCAATATAAATTAATAACAATGCATACAAATGACAGTGGTGCTCTCTAACTGGTGCTGTTTATAAGAGGATGATGACTCAGCAATAAAAGTAAATAGATAGGCCCTTCGCAGAGGGAAGCAGGGATTTGCAGAGGTGCCAGAGCTCGAGTTTTGAAATAGAGATAAATAATATTTTGAGCGGCATGCTTTCATTGTCAACACAACAACCAAGAGATCTCAGTATCTTCCATGCTACATACATTATAGGTGGTTCCCAAACAGAATGTTAAAGTTTATACTCCCCCACCACCAAAAAGCACACTCCACGGCTGGTCCGAAAAAACGGGTACCGTCCAACTAACAACAGTCCTGGGGGAGTTTTGTTTGCAATTTTTTTGATTTGATTAGAGCATGGGACTGGGCATCCCGGTTACTAGCCATTTTCTCGTGAATGATGAGCGGAGTCCACTCATCGTGAGAATAAACCACCTAGCATGGAAGTTATTGACAGCCCTAGATGGTACATGAGCGATTTGAGCATACAAAACAGATTACCATTTGAAGGTTTAGAGTTTGGCACATGCGAATTTACTTGGAACGGCAGGTAAATGCCGCATATAGGAAGGTATGGTGGACTCATATGGAACAACTTTGGGGTTTATGGAAGTGTATGCACAAGCAGTACTCCCACTTAGTACAAGTGAAGGCTAGAAAGGGACTGGGAAGCGACCAACTAGAGAGCGACAATAGTCATAAACATGCATTGAGATTAACCAACATTGAGTGTGATAACCCACAAGTATAGGGGATCACAACAGTTTTCGAGGGTAGAGTATTCAACCTAAATTTATTGATTCGACACAAGGGGAGCCAAAGAATATTCTCAAGTATTAGCAGTTGAGTTGTCAATTCAACCACACCTGGATAACTTAGTATCTGCAGCAAAGTATTTAGTAGCAAAGTAGTATGGAAGTAACGAAACAGTAGCAAAGTAATATTTTTGGGTTTTGTAGTGATTGTAACAGTAGCAACGGTAAATTAAATAAGCAGAGAACAATATATGAAAAGCTCGTAGGCATTGGATCGGTGATGGAGAATTATGCCGGATGCGGTTCATCATGTAACAGTCATAACATAGGGTGACACAGAACTAGCTCCAATTCATCAATGTAACGTAGGCATGTATTCCGAATATAGTCATACGTGCTTATGGAAAGGAACTTGCATGACATCTTTTGTCCTACCCTCCCGTGGCAGCGGGGTCCTAGCGGAAACTAAGGGATATTAAGGCCTCCTTTTAATAGAGTACCAGACCAAAGCATTAACACATAGTGAATACATGAACTCCTCAAACTACGGTCATCACCGGGAGTGGTCCCTATTATTGTCACTTCGGGGTTGCCGGATCATAACACATAGTAGGTGACTATAGACTTGCAAGATAGGATCAAGAACTCACATATATTCATGAAAACATAATAGGTTCAGATCTGAAATCATGGCACTCGGGCCCTAGTGACAAGCATTAAGCATAGCAAAGTCATAGCAACATCAATCTCAGAACATAGTGGATACTAGGGATCAAACCCTAACAAAACTAACTCGATTACATGATAAATCTCATCCAACCCATCACCGTCCAGCAAGCCTACGATGGAATTACTCACGCACGGCGGTGAGCATCATGAAATTGGTGATGGAGGATGGTTGATGATGACGACGACGACGGATTCCCCTCTCCGGAGCCCCGAACAGACTCCAGATCAGCCCTCCCGAGAGAGTTTAGGGCTTGGCCGCGGCTGCGTATCGTAAAACGTGATGAATCTTGCTCTCTGTTTTTTCTCCCCGAACACGAATATATGGAGTTGGAGTTGAGGTCGGTGGAGCTCCAGGGGGCCACGAGGCAGGGGGGCGCACCCAGGGGGGCAGGCACGCCCCTACCCTCGTGGAGAGGGTGTGGGCCCCCTGGCCTTGATTCTTTGGCCAGTATTTTTTATTATTTCCAAAAATAATCTCCGTGAAGTTTCAGGTCATTCTGAGAACTTTTGTTTCTGCACGTAAATAACACCATGGCAATTCTACTGAAAACAACGTCAGTCCGGGTTAGTTCCATTCAAATCATGCAAGTTAGAGTCCAAAACAAGGGCAAAAGTGTTTGGAAAAGTAGATAAGACGGAGACGTATCAACTCCCCCAAGCTTAAACCTTCGCTTGTCCTCAAGCAATTCAGTTGATAAACTGAAAGTGATAAAGAAAAACTTTTACAAACTCTGTTTGCTCTTGTTGTTGTAAATATGTAAAGCTAGCATTCAAGTTTCAGCAAAGATTATAAACTAACCATATTCACAATAACTCTTAGGTCTCATGTTTACTCATATCAATGGCATAATCAACTAGTGAGCAATAATAATAAATCTCGAATGACAACACTTTCTCAAAACAATCATAATATGATATAACAAGATGGTATCTCGCTAGCCCTTTCTGAGACCGCAAAACATAAATGCAGAGCACCTTTAAAGATTAAGGACTGACTAAACATTGTAATTCATGGTAAAAGAGATCCAGTCATAGTCATACCCAATATAAATTAATAGTAATGGATGCAAATGACAGCAGTGCTCTCCAGCTGGTGCTTTTTAATAAGAGGGTGATGACTCAACATAAAAGTAAATAGATAGGCCCTTCGCAGAGGGAAGCAGGGATTTGTAGAGGTGCCAGAGCTCGATTTTGAAATAGAGATAAATAATATTTTGAGCGGCATCCTTTCATTGTCAACATAACACCCAAGGGATGGCGATATCTTTCATGCTACACACATTACAGGCGGTTCCCAAACAGAATGGTAAAGTTTATACCCCCCTCCACCAACAAGCATCAATCCATGGCTTGCTCGAAACAACGAGTGCCTCCAACTAACAACAGTCCCGGGGGAGTTTTGTTTGCAATTATTTTGATTTGATTTGCTTAAAGCATGGGACTGGGCATCCCGGTGACCAGCCATTTTCTCGTGAGTGAGGAGCGGAGTCCACTCCTCTTGAGAATAACCCGCCTAACATGGAAGATACGGACAACCCTAGTTGATACATGAGCTATTCGAGCATACAAAACAGAATTTCATTTGAAGGTTTAGAGTTTGGCACATACAAATTTACTTGGAACGGCAAGTAGATACCGCATATAGGAAGGTATGGTGGACTCATATGGAATAACTTTGGGGTTTAAGGGATTGGATGCACAAGCAGTATTCCCGCTTAGTACAAGTGAAGGCTGGCAAAAGACTGGGAAGCGACCAACTAGAGAGCGACAACAGTCATGAACATGCATTAAAATTAATAAACATTGAGTGCAAGCATGAGTAGGATATAATCCACCATGAGCATAAATATCGTGAAGGCTATGTTGATTTGTTTCAACTACATGCGTGAACATGTGCCAAGTCAAGTCACTTGAATCATTCAAAGGAGGATACCACCCCATCATACCACATCACAACCTTTTTAATAGCATGTTGGCATGCAAGGTAAACCATTATAAACTCCTAGCTAATTAAGCATGGCATAAGCAACTATAATCTCTAATTGTCATTACAAACATGTTTATTCATAATAGGCTGAATCAGGAACGATGGACTAATCATATTTACAAAAACAAGAGAGGTCGAGTTCATACCAGCTTCTCTCATCTCAATCAGTCCATCATATATCGTCATTATTGACTTTCACTTGCACGACCGAACGATGTGAATAATAATAATAGTGCACGTGCATTGGACTAAGCTGGAATCTGCGAGCATTCAATAAACAGGAGAAGACAAGGCAATATGGGCTCTTGGTTAAATCAACAATAATGCATATAAGAGCCACTTCAACAATTTCATAATGGTCTTCTCCTATCGACCCCCAAAGAAAAGAGAAGAAATAAAACTATTTACACGGGAAAGCGCCCAACAAGCAAAAGAAGAACAAGAAATCTTTTTGAGTTTTCTTTTAATTATTACTACTACAGCAAGAAAGTAAACTAGCTAAAAGCTATTACTAATTTTTTGGTTTTCTTAAGATTTATCGAACACACAAGAAGAAAGCAAGAAAAAGGAAAATAAACTAGCATGGATATTACAGTGAAAGAGTATGAGCACCGACATCTAGCAATGAGTGTGTGGACATAAAAGTAATGTCAGTGAGAAATACGTACTCCCCCAAGCTTAGGCTTTTGGCCTAAGTTGGTCTATGGCCACGGCTGGCCTGGCGGATATCCAAAGTTATAGTTGGGGTCATACTGAGAAGAAGAAGGGTTCCGGTATCTCCGAATCCCACTGGTAATTAGACTGTCGTGGAAGATCAAATTGTGGTTCCGGCTCTGGCTCTGAGGCTGATGTAGGGTTCCGGTATGCTTGGATGGTCGCTAGCGGAACGAGATACTGACCTGCAGATAAATCAAACAAGGAAGGAGCAGGCAAGGTAATAATCTCATGGTGAGTTTTATCAAATAACAGTTTGTATTTAAGCGCCCTTTCCCTATTCTTAACAATAAAATCATGCGCTACCATACTCTTATAATCTAGTAAAACAGTAGGCAGCAATTTTTCTTCTTTCTCATAGTGCCTAATAGGTATGTTATAGTATGCAGCGAGGCGTGAGGCGAAGATGCCTCCCAAGATGGGGCCCTTAATACGGTTAAGATTTAACCGCTTTGCAACAATAGCGCCCATACTAAATATATCATCACGAAATAAGACATGGCACAAAATGATAATATCAGGGACACTCAGGTTTCCACAGTTTCCGCCACCAATTAAGCATCTACTAGCAAATAGCAAAGTAACATAGAACAGGAAAATGTATGCTAGTGATTCGTGCGTCGGAAACCTTCCTCGTTTCCCCTACATCAATTGTATCAATAAACCCCTCCACATTGTTACTATGTCGTTCCTCTATGAAACCGGGAAAAGGTAACTTGCAAACCTCACAGAAATCACGAAGGGTCATCTCCTTATACTCATAATATAAATAGAAATCCACCGTAGGTGGTGACCTCCTAGAATGTAAATGAAAATTTTGCACAAAGGTATTGGTGAGTAAGAGATACTGTTCGCGTTGATCGCGGAGGAAGTCGGTGAAGCCTGCATTCTCAGCCAACTCATAAAAATCATCATAGATCCCGGCTGCTCTCAAGAAGTCATCGCAGGGCCATTCACACGGCCGAACCTCCGTGGTGCGAGGCGGATTATATTTGGGCCTCTCCGCTTCTTCATTCTGCTTATCCTTCGAGCTTCGGCTCAAAGAGCCCCTCAAAAATCTCTTCATCAAACCATATGATGCATTAGAACTTCAAATAAAAGTGAACCAAACTCAGCAAAATTTATAGCAACTACTCCTACAAGTGCCTAGAGACTATATGATGCATTAGAACTACTTGGAACCATATAAATTTGACATGCAAGCTCAAGAACATGGTCACCTAGGCAGCACAAATTTGCAATGAATAAAGCACTAGAACAAAAACTAATTGGACCACTGGAGGAGTGACATACCAAGGAACAATCCCCCAAAGCAATTTTTGTTGGAGATATGCCCTAGAGGCTATCATGTGATGATGATATTTCCATGTGTATTCATGAGTCCTTTGTATTGTCCTTGAACATCATCAATGATATGTATCAATAAGTATGTGACTTGTTTGTGGAACTATGTATTGTATGATGATTGTTTTAATGGTCCCTAGTTGATAAGGTTATGCGGACACATATCCTTGACTAGTATACGACTCGGTTGATGACTATGTTTCACAAGTCATGTGCATGGAGATGCTAAACCGATAGTATGGGCTCGGGGATGGAGATCACCGAGCTGGACAGACCCACTTTGAGACGCAGCGAGATATAGTCATCTGTTAGTCTCAAGGGCAATGTCTATGCCATGTCCTAGACCTGAGGTCCTCGCATGTTCTCGGGATGAGGATTGACTCACTTAGGGTCTATCAAACGCTACTCCGTAACTGGGTAGTTATAAAGGTAGCTTTCAGGGAGTCGTGAGACATGCCGCGAGACATGGTTGACCAAGATGGAATTTGCCCCTCCTATTTGGAGAGATATTCTCTGGGCCCTCTCGAGTGATCAGATTCAGAAAGCATGGCCATGCGACTTGGGTTAAGTGTTAACCCAGTTCGGGAATCTGTATCATGGTTTCGAGAAGAGAGGTCGAGCTTGTTGGGTAACGTAGTAATTTCAAAAAAATTCTACGCACACGCAAGATCATGGTGATGCATAGAACCGAGAGGGGAGAGTGTTGTCTACATACCCTCGTAGACCGAAAGCGGAAGCGTTAACACAACACGCTTGATGTAGTCGTACGTCTTCACGATCCGACCGATCAAGTACCAAACGCACGGCACCTCCGAGTTCAGCACACGTTCAACTCGGTGACGTCCCTCGAACTCCGATCCAGCCGAGTGTTGAGGGAGAGTTTCGTCAGCACGACGGCGTGGTGACGATGATGATGTTCTACCGACGCAGGGCTTCGCCTAAGCTCCGCAACGATATTATTGAGGTGTAATATGGTGGAGGGGGGCACTGCACACGGCTAAAAGATCATAGATCAATTGTGTGTCTAGAGGTGCCCCCCTGCCCCCGTATATAAAGGTGCAAGGGGGAGGCCGCCGGCCTAGGAGGTAGAGGCGCGCCAGGAGGAGTCCTACTCCTACCGGGAGTAGGACTCCCCCATTTCCATGTTGGACTAGGAGTGGAAGGGGGAAGAGGTGGAGGGGAGGAAGGAAGGGGGCGGCCCTGCCCTAGCCTCCTCTCCTCTCTTCCACCTAGGCCCAATAAGGCCCATTAAGTTACCAGGGGGTTCCGGTAACCTCCCGGTACTCCGGAAAAATCCTGATTTCACCCGGAACACTTCCGATGTCCAAACATAGGCTTACAATATATCAATCTTTATGTCTCGACCATTTCGAGACTCCTCGTCATGTCCGTGATCACATCCGGGACTCCAAACAACCTTCGGTACATCAAAACATATAAACTCATAATATAACTGTCATCGTAACGTTAAGCGTGCGGACCCTACGGGTTCGAGAACTATGTAGACATGGCCGAGACACCTCTCTGGTCAATAACCAATAGCGGAACCTGGATGCTCATATTGGTTCCCACATATTCTACGAAGATCTGTATCGGTCAGACCGCATAACAACATACGTTGTTCCCTTTGTCATCGGTATGTTACTTGCCCGAGATTCGATCGTTGGTATCTCGATACCTAGTTCAATCTCGTTATCGGCAAGTCTCTTTACTCGTTCCGTAATACATCATCCCGCAACTAACTCATTAGTCACAATGCTTGCAAGGCTTATAGTGATGTGCATTACCGAGTGGGCCCAGAGATACCTCTCCGACAATCGGAGTGACAAATCCTAATCTCGAAATACGCCAACCCAACAAGTACCTTTGGAGACACCTGTAGAGCACCTTTATAATCACCCATTTACGTTGTGACGTTTGGTAGCACACAAAGTGTTCCTCCGGTAAACGGGAGTTGCATAATCTCATAGTCATAGGAACATGTATAAGTCATGAAGAAAGCAATAGCAACATACTAAACGATCGGGTGCTAAGCTAACGGAATGGGTCAAGTCAATCATGTCATTATCCTAATGAGGTGATCCCGTTAATCAAATGACAACTGATGTCTATGGCTAGGAAACATAACCATCTTTGATTAACGAGCTAGTCAAGTAGAGGCATACTAGTGACACTCTGTTTGTCTATGTATTCACACATGTATTATGTTTCCGGTTAATACCATTCTAGCATGAATAATAAACATTTATCATGATATAAGGAAATAAATAATACTTTATTATTGCCTCTAGGGCATATTTCCTTCAGTCTCCCACTTGCAGTAGAGTCAATAATCTAGTTCACATCGCCATGTGATTTAACATCAATAATTCACATCACCATGTGATTAACACCCATAGTTCGCATCTCTATGTGACCAACACTCAAAGGGTTTACTAGAGTCAATAATCTAGTTCACATCGCTATGTGATTAACACCCAAAGAGTACTAAGGTGTGATCATGTTTTGATTGTGAGATAATTTTAGTCAACGGGTCTGTCACATTCAGATCCGTAAGTATTTTGCAAATTTCTATGTTTACAATGCTCTGCATGGAGCTACTCTTAGCTAATTGCTCCCACTTTCAATATGTATCTAGACCGAGATTTAGAGTCATCTTGATTTAGTGTCAAAACTTGCATCGACGTAACCCTTTACGACGAACCTTTTGTCACTTCCATAATCGAGAAACATATCCTTATTCCACTAAGGATAATTTTGACCGCTGTCCAGTGATCTACTCCTAGATCACTATTGTACTCCCTCGCCAAAATCAGTGTAGGGTATACAATAGATCTGGTACACAGCATGGCATACTTTATAGAACCTATGGCCGAGGCATAGGGAATGACTTTCATTTTTTCTATCTTCTGCCGTGATCGGGCTTTGAGTCTTACTCAAATTTCACACCTTGTAACACAGGCAAGAAACTCTTTCTTTGACTGTTCCATTTTGAACCACTTCAAAAACTTGTTAAGTTATGTACTCATTGAAAAAAACTTATCAAGCGTCTTGATCTATCTCTATAGATCTTGATACTCAATATGTAAGCAGCTTCACCGAGGTCTTTCTTTGAAAAACTCCTTTCAAACACTCCTTTATGCTTTGCAGAATAATTCTACATTATTTCCGATCAACAATATGTCATTCACATATACTTATCAGAAATGCTGTAGTGCTCCCACTCACTTTCTTGTAAATACAGGCTTCACCGCAAGTCTGTATAAAACTATATCCTTTGATCAACTTATCAAAGCGTATATTCCAACTCCGAGATGCTTGCACCAGTCCATAGATGGATCGCTGGAGCTTGCATATTTTGTTAGCACTTTTAGGATTGACAAAACCTCCTGGGTGCATCATATACAACTCTTCTTTAATAAATCCATTAAGGAATGCAGTTTTGTTTATCCATTTGCCATATTTCATAAAATGCGGCAATTGCTAACATGATTTAGACAGACTTAAGCATAGATACGAGTGAGAAACTCTCATCGTAGTCAACACCTTGAACTTGTTGAAAACCTTTTGGCGACAATTCTAGCTTTGTAGACAGTAACACTACTATCACTGTCTGTCTTCCTCTTGAAGATCCATTTAATCTCAATGGCTCGCCGATCATTGGGCAAGTCAATCAAAGTCCATACTTTGATCTCATATATGGATCTTATCTTAGATTTCATGGCCTCAAGCCATTTCGTGGAATCTGGGCTCATCATCGCTTCCTCATAGTTCGTAGGTTCGTCATGGTCAAATAACATGACCTCCAGAACAGGATTACCGTACCACTCTGGTGTGGATCTCACTCTGGTTTACCTACGAGTTTTGGTAGTAACTTGATCTGAAGTTACATGATCATCATCATTAACTTCCTCACTAATTGGTGTAGGAGTCACAGGAACAGATTTCTGTGATGAACTACTTTCCAATAAGGGAGCAGGTACAGTTACCTCATCAAGTTGTACTTTCCTCCCACTCACTTTTTTCGAGAGAAACTCCTTCTCTAGAAAGGATCCATTCTTAGCAACGAATGTCTTGCCTTCGGATCTGTGATAGAAGGTGTACCCAACTCTCTCCTTTGGGTATCCTATGAAGACACATTTCTCCGATTTGGGTTTGAGCTTATCAGGATGAAACCTTTTCACATAAGCATCGCAACCCCAAACTTTAAGAAACGACAACTTTGGTTTCTTGCCAAACCACAGTTCATAAGATGTCGTCTCAACGGATTTAGATGGTACCCTATTTAACGTGAATGCAGCTGTCTCTAATGCATAACCCCAAAACAATAGTGGTAGATCGGTAAGAGATATCATATATCGCACCATATCAAATAAAGTACGGTTACGATGTTCGGACACAACATTACACCGTGGTGTTCCAGGTGGCGTGAGTAGTGAAACTATTTCACATTGTTTTAACTGAAGGCCACACTCCTAACTCAAATACTCTTCTCCACGATCAGATCGTAGAAACTTTATTTTCTTGTTACGATGATTTTCTGCTTCACTCTGAAATTATATGAACTTTTCAAATGTTTCAGACTTCTGTTTCATTAAGTAGATATACCCATATCTGCTCAAATCATCTGTGAAGGTCAGAAAATAATGATACCTGCTACGAGCCACAATATTCATCGGACCACATACATCTGTATGTATGATTTCCAACAAATCTGTTGCTCTCTCCATAGTTCCGGAGAACGGCGTTTTAGTCATCTTGCCCATGAGGCACGGTTCGCAAGCATCAAGTGATTCATAATCAAGTGATTCCAAAATCCCATCAGTATGGAGTTTCTTCATGCGCTTTACACCAATATGACCTAAACGGCAGTGCCACAAATAAGTTGCACTATCATTATTAACTTTGCATCTTTTGGCTTCATTATTATGAATATGTGTATCACTATGATCGAGATCCAACAAACCATTTTATTGGGTGTATGACCATAGAAGGTTTTATTCATGTAAACAGAACAACAATTATTCTCTAATTTAAATGAATAACCGTATTGCAAAAAAAATGATCAAATCATATTCATGCTCAACGCAAACACCAAATAACACTTATTTAGTTTCAACACTAATCCCGAAAGTATAGGGAGTGTGCGATGATGATCATATCAATCTTGGAACTACTTCCAACACACATCGTCACCTCGCCTTTTACTAGTCTCTGTTTATTCTGCAACTCCCGTTTCGAGTTACTACTCTTAGCAACTGAACCAGTATCAAATACCGAGGGGTTGCTATAAACACTAGTAAAGTACACATCAATAACATGTATATCCAATATACCTTTGTTCACTTTGCCATCCTTCTTATCCACCAAATAGTTGGGGTAGTTCCGCTTCCAGTGACTAGTCCCTTTGCAGTAGAATCACTTAGTCTCAGGCTTAGGACCAGATTTAGGCTTCTTTACTTGAGCAGCAACTTGCTTGCCGTTCTTCTTGAAGTTCCCCTTCTTCCCTTCTTCCCTTTTCTTGAAACTAGTGGTCTCGTCAACCATCAACACTTGATGTTTTTCCTGATTTCTACCTTCGCCGATTTCAGCATCACGAAGAGCTCGGGAAGTACCTTCGTCATCCCTTGCATACTATAGTTCATCACGAAGTTCTACTAACTTGGTGATGGTGACTAGAGAATTCTGTCAATCACTATTTTATCTGGAAGATTAACTCCCACTTGATTCAAGCGATTGTAGTACCCAGACAATCTGAGCACATGCTCACTGCTTGAGCTATTCTCCTCCATCTTTTAGCTATAGAACTTGTTGGAGACTTCATATCTCTTAACTCGGGTATTTGCTTGAAATATTAACTTCAACTCCTGGAACATCTCATATGGTCCATGACGTTCAAAACGTCTTTGAAGTCCCGATTCTAAGCCGTTAAGCATGGTGCACTAAACTATCAAGTAGTCATCATATTGAGCTAGCCAAACGTTCATAACGTCTGCATCTGCTCCTGCAATAGGTCTGTCAGCTAGCGGTGCATCAAGGACATAATTCTTCTGTGCAGCAATGAGGATAATCCTCAGATCACGGATCCAATCCGCATCTTTGCTACTAACATCTTTCAACATAATTTTCTCTAGGAACATATCAAAATTAAACACAGGGAAGCAACAACGCGAGCTATTGATCTACAACATAATTTGCAAAAATACTATCAGGACTAAGTTCATGATAAATTTAAGTTCAATTAATTATATTACTTAAGAACTCCCACTTAGATAGACATCCCTCTAATCCTCTAAGTGATCACGTGATCCATATCAACTAAACCATGTCCGATCATCACATGAGATGGAGTAGTTTCAACGGTGAACATCACTAAGTTGATCATATCTACTATATGATTCACGCTCGACCTTTCGGTCTCCGTGTTCCGAGGCCATATCTGCATATGCTAGGCTCGTCAAGTTTAACCTGAGTATTCCGCGTGTGCAACTGTTTTGCACCCGTTGTATTTGAACGTAGAGCCTATCACACCCGATCATCACGTGGTGTCTCAGCACGAAGAACTTTCGCAACGGTGCATACTCAGGGAGAACACTTTTATCTTGAAATTTTAGTGAGAGATCATCTTATAATGCTATCATCAATCAAAGCAAGATAAGATGCATAAAAGATTAACATCACATGCAATCAATATAAGTGATATGATATGGCCATCATCATCTTGTGCTTGTGATCTCCATCTCCAAAGCACCGTCATGATCACCATCGTCACCGGCGCGACACCTTGATCTCCATCGTAGTATCGTTGTCGTCTCGCCAACTATTGCTTTTACGACTATCGCTACCGCTTAGTGATAAAGTAAAACAATTACATGGCGTTTGCATTGCAGACAATAAAGCGACAACCATATGGCTCCTGCCAGTTGCCGATAACTTGGTTACAAAACATGATCATCTCATACAAAAATATAGCATCATGTCTTGACCATATCACATCACAACATGCCCTGCAAAAACAAGTTAGACGTCCTCTACTTTGTAGTTGCAAGTTTTACGTGGCTGCTACGGGCTTAGCAAGAACCGTTCTTACCTACGCATCAAAACCACAACGATAGTTTGTCAAGTTGGTGCTGTTTTAACCTTCGCAAGGACCGGGCGTAGCCACACTCGGTTCAACTAAAGTGAGAGAGACAGACACCCGCCAGTCACCTTTAAGCAATGAGTGCTCGCAACGGTGAAACCAGTCTCGCGTAAGCGTACGCGTAATGTCGGTCTAGGCCGCTTCATCTCACAATACCGCCGAACCAAAGTATGACATGCTGGTAAGCAGTATGACTTATATCGCCCACAACTCACTTGTGTTCTACTCGTGCATAACATCAACGCATAAAACCTGGCTCGGATGCCACTGTTGGGGAATGTAGTAATTTCAAAAAAATTCTACGCACACGCAAGATCATGGTGATGCATAGCAAGGAGAGGGGAGAGTGTTTTCTACATACCCTCGTAGACCGAAAGCGGAAGCGTTAACACAACGCGGTTGATGTAGTCGTAAGTCTTCACGATTCGACCGATCAAGTACCGAACGCACGGCACCTCCGAGTTCAGCACACGTTCAGCTCGATGACATCCCTCGAACTCCGATCCAGCCGAGTGTTGAGGGAGTGTTTCGTCAGCACGACGGCGTGGTGAGGCCTAGGAGGTAGAGGCGCGCCAGGAGGAGTCCTACTCCTACCGGGAGTAGGACTCCCCCCTTTCCATGTTGGACTAGGAGTGGAAGGGGGAAGAGGTGGAGGGGAGGAAGGAAGGGGGGCGCCGCCCCCCTCTCCTTGTCCTATTAGGACTGGGGGGAAGGGGGGCGCGGCCCTGCCCTAGCCTCCTCTCCTCTCTTCCACCTAGGCCCAATAAGGCCCATTAAGTTACTGGGGGGTTCCGGTAACCTCCCGGTACTCCGGAAAAATCCCGATTTCACCCGGAACACTTCCGATGTCCAAACATAGGCTTCCAATATATCAATCTTTATGTCTCGACCATTTCGAGACTCCTCGTCATGTCCGTGATCACATCCGGGACTCCGAACAACCTTCGGTACATCAAAACATATAAACTCATAATATAACTGTCATCGTAACGTTAAGCGTGCGGACCCTACGGGTTCGAGAACTATGTAGACATGACCGAGACACCTCTCCAGTCAATAACCAATAGCGGAACCTGGATGCTCATATTGGTTCCCACATATTCTACGAAGATCTTTATCGGTTAGACCGCATCACAACATACGTTGTTCCCTTTGTCATCGGTATGTTACTTGCCCGAGATTCGATCGTCGGTATCTCGATACCTAGTTCAATCTCGTTACCGGCAAGTCTCTTTACTCGTTCCGTAATACATCATCCCGCAACTAACTCATTAGTCACAATGCTTGCAAGGCTTATAGTGACGTGTATTACTGAGTGGGCCCAGAGATAC
Organism: Triticum aestivum; assembly: GCF_018294505.1. Lineage (NCBI taxonomy): Eukaryota > Viridiplantae > Streptophyta > Magnoliopsida > Poales > Poaceae > Triticum > Triticum aestivum. The sequence continues at coordinate 474,810,509 of NC_057802.1, read as the reverse complement.
CTCTCCGACAATCGGAGTGACAAATCCTAATCTCGAAATACGCCAACCCAACAAGTACCTTTGGAGACACCTGTAGAGCACCTTTATAATCACCCAGTTACGTTGTGACGTTTGGTAGCACAAAAAGTGTTCCTCCGGTAAATGGTAGTTGCATAATCTCATAGTCACAGGAACATGTATAAGTCATGAAGAAAGCAATAGCAACATACTAAACGATCGTGTGCTAAGCTAACGGAATGGGTCAAGTCAATCACGTCATTCTCCTAATGAGGTGATCCCGTTAATCAAATGACAACTCATGTCTATGGCTAGGAAACATAACCATCTTTGATCAACGAGCTAGTCAAGTAGAGGCATACTAGTCACACTCTGTTTGTTTATGTATTCACACATGTATCATGTTTCCGGTTAATACAATTCTAGCATGATTAATAAACATTTATCATGATATAAGGAAATAAATAATAACTTTATTATTGCCTCTAGGGCATATTTCCTTCAGAGCTAACATAAGGGTGACAAGTACTCGCCTTGAGCTCGGCAACAAATATCGTGAGGCAAAAGGAATGTTGCATATGCCACATTGTTGAGGTTCGTCAAACGACTTTACGCCCACATGGGAGTTGGCACGTTCTGCTAGGAGCCGCTACCAACTATCGACTCTGGTCGTGTCCATGTGTACGTGAACCTATAGGGTCGCACACTTAAGGGGTTGCAGCCCATTCGGATTGGATCTGAGTGGAAAATGGACGTGGACTCCTAGTGGGCTCAAGTGTTGAGCCCACCTCAGAGGTCTATATAAAGGGGAGTGGGCACACCACTTAGGGTTGATCGGATTGAACCCTGGTTAGCCACCGCCACTCCCCATGCCCATGCCGCGCGACCGGACCCAGCAGTCCGCCGCTCGACGCTGCTCCCTGTACGTGTGGATACCTTGGAGGCATCGCATCTGCGGTGCTTGGACGAACCGTTCGAGGAAACTGTGAGGTGTCGTTCGTGGGAGATCGGCAACGCGAGGAGGAGACGACCCAGGAGATCGACTACATGCATCACCAACTCTACTTCCGCTGTGGTGACTGCACGTCTAGTGGTAAACCCGATCCCGTGATCTATTTCCAGCAGCATGATCTTGGGTGCGCGGTAGAAAATTTTATTTGGCACTAGCGTAGCGTACCGCATGTACCAACAGTGGTATCAGAGCCTCCGCTGTGTGGTAATAGATTCGATGATATGCATATGAGATATGTAGATCGGTTCAGGTGCGGGTCGATGAGATCGGTCGCGCATGTCAGTGTTGAAGGTTGGTTTCGTGATCTTGTTTCCGTGATCGTGATGCAGAGGTCGTGACATGACTTACCCCTACCGATCGGTTGTCCGCCATCGGGGTAGACAGTGGAACGTAAATCCGGATGCAGCACACGAAGATCAATGAGATTGATCGAATCGGAACATAGATCAACACCTTGGAAATGTGATTTCCGCGGTGCTGAAATCTGTTGGAGCGGTCTCGGTAAAACGGCTGTAACTTTTGCATACGAACTCCGATTTTGCTCCACGACCTGTCAAACTGAAGCTAACAAAAAGTTGGGTTAGTGGCAATATCCTAGAATAGGATTTCGGCGCTTCTGGCTAGGCCAAAATCCGCTTGGAAGATAGAGTTTCAGGAGGTTTTATCTTCGGCGGTAGAACGTCTGACTCGTTTTTGCAGGGAATGACTGTGATTTGGTATAGCCCATGTATGTTGCTTGTATATTATTGTTTCATGACCTGCGTGTCATGAGTGCGGCAACTGGCAGGAGCCATATGGTTGTCCCATTATTGTATTAATGACCTGCGTGTCAACATGAGAAGCCATGTAATGTAATTTACTTTCAGTAGCTATTAGTTTTTAATAGCATAATATCTTATGTAACACTTGGTGGTTGACACCATGGCATGGAGATGGAGATCACCACGAGGACAACCATGCATGGGCAGACTGCGCACATGGAGATGGAGATCACCACGCGCTGTGAAAAGGGGCTATACCATATCACACATACATAAACTGCCTATGAAAGTTTATCCCTTTTATGCACCCTTCCTTTTGCATGGTAGATGTTTTAAGTAGGGTGATCCCTCAAAGAATGTCAAGTACAAATGCCTCCCCAATTGCTGCACCTTCACATATCAAGTATATTTAGTGGCGGGCCTATGAAATTAGGGTGCCACTAGATCTCCTTGAAGTGATGGGTTTGTGTCGGACACTTACACGCGGAGCATTGGTTGACTTGTCGTGGCTATCAAAATAGTTTTGGGCTACGAGGCATAGGAGTTGGCGAGGCATGAGATGTCCCCAACAACAAGAGTCGTATGGAGATACGATTAGCAAGAGTTGCTTACCGAGTGATCTTGTCCTCTAGCGGTGATGCAAAAGCTCACTAGTTGACATGTTGATCTTGGATCTTGAATCACTAAGTATCAATCAAAGGATGTTGATTTTAGTGGGAGTAATGATCTTATTAAAATGTTTAATATGAATTACTCTTCATGAATACATGTCTTAGTGTTTTGCATATTTCTGTTGTAGATCAATGGCACCACCTGCTCAAGTTACCCCTTTTGCGTTGAAATCAATCCTGGAAAAAGATAAATTGAATGGAACAAACTTTACCACCTGGTATAGAAACCTGAGAATTGTTCTTAGGCATGAGAAAAAGGAACAAGTTCTAGAGAACCCGCTTCCAGAGGAACCTGCCGATAATGCTAATGCCACAGCCAGAAATGCCTACCAGAAACTCGTTGATGAATCAAACAAGATCAGCTGTCTCATGCTGGCTTCTATGGAGCCCGATCTGCAGCAGCAGTTTGAAAATATTGAGGCTTTCGATATGATCGAGAACCTTAAGAGCATGTTTCAAATGCAGGCTAGGACCGAAAGGTTCAACGTCTGGCGATCCTTGATGGATTGTAAGCTGAAAGAGGGTGATCCACTGAGCCCGCATGTGATCAAGATGATCGGGTACATGCAAGCTCTGGATAGGCTGGGCTTCCCACTTGGGGATGAGTTGTCCACAGATACAATTCTGGGTTCTCTTCCGGACAGCTATGGGCCGTTCATCTCGAACTACCATATGCATGGGATGGAAAAGAAGCTCACTGAATTGCATGGGATGCTCAAAGTGGCAGAGCAGGATATCAAGAAAGGTACACATCATCAAGTGTTGATGGTGCAGAACTCGGCTAAGTTCAAGAAGAGCTGGTCCAAGAAAAAGGCTAAGGCAAAGGGCAAAGAGAAGGAGGCAACTCCAACTACAGCCGCTGCACCTAAGTCAGGGACGGCTTCGGGGAGTATTTGCTTTCATTGCAAGGAACCCGGACACTGGAAAAGGAACTGTAGCAAGTGGCTTTCCGAGAAGGGCAAGAAGACTGGAAGTATGACTTCTTCTTCAGGTACACTTGTTGTATATGTTATAGACATTTATCTTGCTGATGTTTCTAGTAGCTCTTGGGTATATGATACTGGATCGGTTGTTCACATATGCAACTCGATGCAGGGGCTAAGCAGAACTAGGAATGTCGCAAGAGGAGAAGTTGACATTCGCGTCGGGAATAAAGCAAGAGTTGCTGCATTGGCCGTCGGCACAATGCAACTTAATTTACCTTCAGGATTTGTAATGGAACTTGATAATTGTTATTATGTTCCTGCTTTGAGTCGAAACATTATTTCTGCCTCATGTTTGATGAGACAAGGTTATGAATTTAGTATTAAGGACAATGGTTGTTCTATTTACTTGAATAATATGTTTCATGGCTTTGCACCCGTTGTAAATGGGTTATTTATCCTAGATCTTGAAGGTGAATCAGTCTATAACATAAATGTCAAGAGGCATAAGCCTAATGAGATAAATCCGACTTACATCTGGCATTGTCGACTAGGACACATTAGTCAAAAGCGCATGAAGAAGCTCCATGATGATGGAATTCTAACTTCGTTTGAGTTTGAATCATTCGAGACATGCGAGTCTTGCCTACTCGGTAAGATGACTAAGACTCCTTTTGCAAAGAGTTGCGAGAGGGCATCTGAGTTGTTGGAACTTATACATAGTGATGTATGTGGACCAATGAGCACGACAGCCAGAGGTGGTTTCCAGAACTTCGTGACTTTCACCGATGACTTGAGTAGATATGGATATGTCTACTTGATGAGGCACAAGTCAGAAACTTTTGAAAAGTTCAAGGAGTTTCAGAACGAAGTGGAAAATCAACTCGGCAAGAAAATCAAACTTCTATGATCTGATCGTGGCGGTGAGTATATGAGCCAGGAATTTGATGATCATCTGAAGAATCGTGGAATAGTTCCACAACTGACTCCTCCGGGTACGCCATAGATAAATGGTGTGTCAGAACGGAGGAATCAGACCCTGTTGGACATGGTCCGATCGATGATGAGTCAGTCGGATTTACCCTTGTCATTTTTGGGGATATGCTCTAGAAACTGCAGCTTTCACACTAAACAGGGTACCATCTAAGTCCATAGATAAGACACCACATGAGATATGGACTGCGAAGGGTCACAGTTTGTCTTTTCTGAAAATTTGGGGATGTGAAGCATATGTCAAGCGACTCCAGTCGGATAAGCTCACACCCAAATCGGACAAGTGCATATTCGTTGGATATCCAAGGGAAACCTTGGGATATTACTTCTACAGCCGTGAAGAGGGCAAAGTGTTTTTCGCTCGACATGGAGTTTTCCTTGAGGAAGAGTTTCTCAATCGGAAGGCTAGTGGGAGGACGGTCCGACTAGAAGAAATTCGAGAACCACACGGGGACGTTCCGGTATGTGATACTGTCACACCGGAGTTAGTCAGGGAACCCGTAGTGGAGTCGACACCGGTTCCACGGAGGTTGGAAAGGTTACGCAATTTGCATGACTGCAATGTGTTGTTCTCGGAGAACAACGAGCCGACTACGTATGCGGAAGCGATGGAGAGCCCTGATTCCGAGTTATGGCTTGAGGCCATGAGATCGGAATTAAAGTCCATGGATGACAATGAAGTTTGGAACTTGGTTGATCTGCCAGATGGCGTTCGAGCCATTGAGTGCAAGTGGATCTTTAAGAAGAAAACTAATATGGACGGAAATGTCACAGTCCATAAGGCTCGACTTGTTGCTAAAGGTTATCGACAAGTTCAAGGAGTTGACTACGATGAGACTTACTCACTAGTAGCCATGCCTAAATCAATTCGGATAATTCTTGCTATAGCGGCATATTTCGACTATGAAATATGGCAGATGGATGTCAAAACGGCTTTCCTTAATGGAAATTTAACCGAGGATGTGTATATGACACAACCCGAGGGTTTTGTCGATCCAAAGAAGTCTAGCATGGTATGCAAGCTTCAGAGATCCATTTATGGATTAAGGCAAGCATCTCGGAATTGGAACATTCGTTTTAATGAAGCTGTCAAAGAGTTTGGCTTCATCAAGAATGACTGTGATCATTGTGTATTCAAGAAGGTCAGTGGGAGCTCAGTTGCATTTCTAATCTTATATGTGGATGACATATTATTGATTGGAAATGATGTTCAAATGCTTGAATCTGTCAAGGACTCATTGAAAAATAGTTTTTCTATGAAGGACTTGGGAGAAGCAGCTTACATTTTGGGAATCAAGATCTATAGAGATAGATCGAGAAGGCTTATTGGATTAAGCCAGAGTGCGTATATTGACAAGGTGTTGAAGCGGTTCAACATGCAAGATGCCAAGAAAGGTTTCTTGCCCATGTCACATGGCATTAGTCTTAGCAAGACTCAGAGTCCAACGACTCCTGATGAGCGAAGACGCATGGATGGGATTCCGTATGCTTCGGCTATTGGGTCCATCATGTATGCTATGGTATGTACTCGTCCCGATGTTAGTTTTGCTCTTAGCGTGGTGGGCAGATACCAGGCTGATCCAGGGGAGAGTCACTGGACAGCGGTTAAGAATATCCTTAAGTACTTGAGAAGGACTAAGGATATGTTCCTGGTTTATGGAGGTGAGGATGAGCTCATTGTAAATAGTTACACCGATGCTAGTTTCCAAACAGATAGGGATGAAGTCGATCGCAATCTGGGTTTGTGTTCATTCTGAACGGAGGAGCAGTGAGCTGGAGGAGCTCCAAGCAAGATACGGTAGCTGATTCTACAACAGAGGCCGAGTACATTGCGGCTTCTGAAGCTGCAAAAGAAGGTGTTTGGGTGAAGAATTTTATTTCTGATCTTGGTGTGGTTGAGGGCGCGTCTAATCCATCGAACCTCTATTGTGATAATAGTGGTGCCATTGCGCAAGTCAAGGAACCACAGAACCATCATAAAACCCAACACATACTCAGGCGTTTTAACCTTATTCGGGACATTGTCGAAAGAGGTGATGTAAACATATGCAAGGTACACACGGATGCAAATGTTGCTGATCCATTGACGAAGCCTCTCCCACGTCCGAAGCATGAGGCGCACATGAGCTCCATGGGCATACGATGCCTAAATGATTGACTCTAGTGCAAGTGGGAGACTGTTGGAGATATGCCCTAGAGGCAATCATGTGATGATGATATTTCCATATGTATTCATGAGTCCTTTGTATTGTCCTTGAACATCATCAATGATATGCATCAATAAGTATGTGAGTTGTTTGTGGAACTATGTATTGTATGATGATTGTTTTAATGGTCCCTAGTTGATAAGGTTATGTGGACACATATCCTTGACTAGTATACGACTCGGTTGATGACTATGTTTCACAAGTCATGTGCATGGAGATGCTAAACCGATAGTATGGGCTCGGGGATGGAGATCACCGAGCCGGACAGACCCACTTTGAGACGCAACGAGATATAGTCATCTATTAGTCTCAAGCGCAATGTCTATGCCATGTCCTAGACCTGAGGTCCTCGCATGTTCTCGGGATGAGGATCGACTCACTTAGGGTCTATCAAACGCTACTCCGTAACTGGGTAGTTATAAAGGTAGCTTTCAGGTGAGTCGTGAGACATGCCGCGAGACATGGTTGACCAAGATGGAATTTGCCCCCTCCTATTTGGAGAGATATTCTCTGGGCCCTCTCGAGTGATCAGATTCAGAAAGCATGGCCATGCGACTTGGGTTAAGTGTTAACCCAGTTCGGGAATCTGTATCATGGTTTCGAGAAGAGAGGTCGAGCTAACACAAGGGTGACAAGTACTCGCCTTGAGCTCGACAACAAATATCGTGAGGCAAAAGGAATGTTGCATATGCCACATTGTTGAGGTTCGTCAAACGACTTTACGCCCACATGGGAGTTGGCACGTTCTGCTAGGAGCCGCTACCAACTATCGACTCTGGTCGTGTCCATGTGTATGGGAACCTATAGGGTCGCACACTTAAGGGGCTGCAGCCCATTCGGATTGGATCTGAGTGGAAAATGGAGGTGGACTCCAAGTGGGCTCAAGTGTTGAGCCCACCTCGGAGGTCTATTTAAAGGGGAGTGGGCACACCACTTAGGGTTGATCGGATTGAACCCTGGTTAGCCACCGCCACTCCCCATGCCCATGCCGCGCGACCGGACCTAGCAGTCCGCCGCTCGACGCTGCTCCCCGTACGTGTGGATACCTTGGAGGCATCGCATGTGTGGTGCTTGGACGAACCGTTCGAGGGAACCGCGAGGTGCCGTTCGCGGGAGATCGGCAACGCGAGGGGAGACGGCCCGGGAGATCGACTACACGCATCACCAACTCTACTTTCGCTGTGGTGACTGCGCGTCTAGTGGTAAACCCGATCCCGTGATCTATTTCCAGTAGCATGATCTTGGGTGCGCGGTAGAAAATTTTATTTGGCGCTAGCGTAGCGTACCGCGTGTACCAACAGTTTTGTGAGAGGTGCTTTGAGCAAGGAGATCAAAAATCGCAGCAAAATGAGCTAGAACTCGTGCTTGAGCTGGTTGGTGATTTTTTTGGGAGGAAGAAGGAGTGTGTGGGTGCTGGAATAAGTGGAGGGGAGCCACCATGGGCCCACGAGGCAGGAGGCGCGCCCAAGGGGGGTGGGCGCGCCCTGGACCCTCGTGCCCAGGTGCTTGCTCCCCCTGCTGTGTTCTCAGTGCCAGATATTCTCAAATATTCCAGAAAAAAAATCATATTTCAATTTCAGGGCATTTGGAGAACTTTTATTTTCGGGGTATTTTTATATTGCATGGATAATTTAGAAAAACTGACAGAAAAATAATATTTTTGCTTTATTTCAACTAAATAACAGAAAGTAAAAGGAGGGTACAGAAGGTTGTGCCTTCTAACTTCATCCATCTCATGCTCATCAAAAGGAATCCACTAACAAGGTTGATCAAGTCTTGTTAACAAACTCATTCCGAATAACATGGAACCGGAGAAATTTCGAATAACACTATGTTACCTCAACGGGGATATGCACATCCCCAATAATAAGAATATCACATTTCTTCTTGACAGTGGGTAGAGGAAATTCAAAACCTCCAATAACAATTGATGGAGTTTTTCCAATAGAGTTGATACTATGAACTTGAGGTTGTTTCCTTGGAAAGTGCACCGTATGCTCATTACCATTAACATGAAAAGTGACATTGCCTTTGTTGCAATCAATAACAGCCCCTGCAGTATTCAAAAAGGGTCTTCCAAGAATAATAGACATACTATCGTCCTCGGGAATATCAAGAATAACAAAGTCCGTTAAAATAGTAACATTTGCAACCACAACAGGCACATCCTCACAAATACCGACAGGTACAACAGTTGATTTATCGGCCATTTGCAAAGATATTTCAGTAGGTGTCAACTTATTCAAATCTAGTCTACGATATAAAGAGAGAGGCATAACACTAACACCGGCTCCAAGATCACATAAAGCAGTTCTAACATAATTTCTTTTAATGGAGCATGGTATAGTGGGTACTCCTGGATCTCCTAACTTCTTAGGTATTCCACCCTTGAAAGTGTAATTAGCAAGCATGGTGGAAATTTCAGCTTCCGGTATCTTTCTTTTATTAGTAACAATTTCTTTCATATACTTAGCATAAGGATTCATTTTGAGCATATCAGTCAAACGCATACGCAAGAAGATAGGTCTAATCATTTCAGCAAAGCGCTCAAAATCCTCATCATTCGTTTTCTTGGATGGTTTGGGAGGAAAAGGCATGGGTTTCTGAACCCATGGTTCTCTTTCTTTACCATGCTTCCTAGCAACAAAGTCTCTCTTATCATAACGTTGATTCTTTGATTGTGGGTTATCAAGATCAACAGTAGGTTCAATCTCTACATCATTATCATTGCTAGGTTGAGCATCAACACACTACAAAAAAAAGACACATCCGTGACATTTTGGGCCGAACGAATTTTTTTCTGTCATACATATGACACTTCTATGACGATAATTGTGACAAAACCCGGTATCATCATAGATGTGGTGGGCTCCTACTTGTATGACAAAAAATCATGACAGAAAATGGGCTTTTCGTCCTGGGCGGGCCGGAGACGCAGCTGCATGACATTCTTTGGGCCGTCCATGACAGAAAAAACCGTGGTAGAAGCGAGTGCGAGGAAAATTTCGGGGAGTTCCCGGTTACGGTGGGAGGTCGGGGGCCGAGCGATGCGCGTTTCTCTCGTACACGTACGCGCATGTGTGCGAGGCATTGGCTCTAACTTAACCCGAGTGAGGCGTTGGGCTCTAACTGAACCCCGTGGAGGGCGGGATGAATAGGACCACCCCGTGGAGGGTAGAATGAACAGTAGACGGTGGAGGGCTGGATGAACAGTAGCCCGTGGAGGGGTGCTTGAACAGGAACCCGTGGAGAGGGCTGGTTGAACAGTAGCCGGTGGAGTAGCGCGTGGTGGAGGCTGGATGAACAGGAGCCCGTGGATGAACAGTCGCAGGTGCTGGCTGGAGGAGGTCGACGGTGGATGAACGGTAGCCCGTGGAGGCGGGAGGGGGCCGATGGTGGAGATGAACAGTGTCCCGTGGAGTCCCGTTTTGCGGTACGCCACACCCCTCCCGATGAACAGGACCCCCGTTTCGACCGTAGTGCTCCAACACAAGTCCGTTTCCTCCGTTTTGCGGTACGCCACACCCCTCCCGATCAACAGGACCCCCGTTTCGACCGTAGGAGGTCTGTTTCCTCCGTTTTGTGGTACGCCAGACCCCTCCCGATGAACAGGATCCCGTTTCAAACGTGGCTGGTTGAACACAAGGCCGTTTCCTCCGTTCTGCGGTACGCCAGGCCTCGTTTCCATCGGCTGTTCCGTCCAAGCCCTCCCAATGAACACGACGACGCATTCCGTTCCGACCCAGCCGGTTGGCTCCCCATGAACACGACGACGACGCTGTTTCTCCGTTCCGACCCAGCCATGTACACGAGCCCTGGCCGTACGTATGCGCGAGTAGGCGTTCGAGACCCTGCCCGTATGTACGTACGTGGCCGTATTTTCTTTCTTGCACACTGGCCGTTGTACGTATGTGTACATGCTACGTGCGCGCCTCTACTACGACACGTGCGCGCCTCTACATCGACTAGTATGTACGTACACGTTCGCCACCAGAATGACAATGGTACATACGCTTCGACCAGGTGGGTCCCGACTGTTAGGCACTTCCTTGCCTGCGAAGATGTAGCTGGTGGGTCCCAGCAGTCAGGGGGGCGAATCGTTTTTTTGCCCGGACGCACTTCCTTTCATGTGAAGATGTAGCTGGTGGGTCCCAGCAGTCAGGGGGAAATGTTTTTTTCGTGAAATACAGTGGCCCGTCTGGTGGGTCCCAGCTGTCAGGTGGTGGAATCATTATTTTCCGCGTAATAAGGAGGCACTTCCTTGCTGCGGCCGCGGACCCAGCTGTCAGCCTCTCCACGTACAGTCCACGTCCGATGGAAGTCGTTCCTTGACCACGTTGACCATGCCGCGCCGAGAGCACCAGGGCGGTGGACGACGGCAAGCCTAGGAAGGGGACGATGGGGAGCCGGGGAAGACGCGGCAGTGGAAGCCCGCGCGGAGATGAGTACGAGGGTTCACTGGTTCGGCTGCGGTGTGAGGCTGCCGTCGCCGCAGGGCCTGGCCAGCGGTGGGAATAGAAGGGGGCGGTGAGGCCTCCGCGGCAGCACAGCCGGCAATGGAGGCAGGAGCATGCGGCATGACCGGCGCTGCTTTGGGCGGCTGGAGCAAGAAAACCAGAGGTTGAAGAAGCACTACGGCCGTTGGATGGACATCGTACGGTCACTGGAGCTAGAATCGTTCATATTGACTAAAGTTGACAAAGGCCCCCGTCCCAGTCAACTTAGTAGGCCCACAAATCAGCCTCCCACCATGGTGGGTCCCAACTAGCAGGGGGAGTATTCATTTTTTTGTGCGTAATAAGGAGGCACTTCCTTGCGTGCGAAGATATAGCTGGTGGGTCCGAGCTGTCAGTGGCGGTAACGTTTTTTCCGCGAAATACAGAGGCCCCTTTCGGTGGGTCCCTGATGTTAGGTGGAGGAATCATTATTTTGCGCGTAATAAGGAGGCATTTCCTTGCATGCGGCCGTGGACCCAGCTGTCGGCCTCTCCACGTACAGTCCACTTCAGATGCATGTCGGTCGTTGACCACGTTGACCAGGCCGTGCCGAGAGCACCAGGGCGGTGGACGACGGCGAGGCCTAGGAAGGGAATGACACAGACGCAGGGAAGACCCGGCTGTTGTTTCCTACGCGGAGGGGGAGTACTGTATGAGGGTTTACTGGTTCGTCTGCCGTCGCCGGAGAATAACAGCAGGTGTGGGTGAGTAGAGGGATGGCTAGGCCAGCGATGGGAGTACGGTGGGGCGGTGAGGCCTGCGCGGCAGCAGAGCCGGCCGTGGGGAGGAGGGAGCAAGCAATCCCACCGGCGCTTCTTTGAGCGGCTGGAGCAGGAAGAGCGGAGATTGAAGAAGCACGACGGCCGTTGGATGGCCATCCAACGGTCACTGCTTGTGCGTCAACCTTTTTTTAGGAAAGCCTCAAATCTGTGGAAAACAGCATACAGCCCATCTACCATTATTTCTAATAATTTACAACCCATTTGCTAATTATTAAGGTTTTTTTTGGAGCCCATATTCTTTTTGTTAGCATTACAACCCATATTGTGGCCACGGTTAAAAAATTATACGAAATTTTGCATATCTCGGTGCGGACCGAACTGTTTTTAATCCTGAAATTTCGACTCACATTCAAACTGATTTTAAAAATAAATGTATATCAATATAAAATCCAACAAATTCTCCACGCATAAAAATTAATGTAATTTAAAATCTCGAAATGAAAAAAAACATATTTGAAACTAATTGCCGGTTTGATGTGTTTTAAAAATGTACAACCCATTTCTCATTACTGATGGGCCATTTTCTCGGCCAGCCGAATGAAATCTCTCCTCGTCTTGAAAGATTTGCAGCCCAACAGGCCTGACAAAGCGACTTACTTGGCTAATCACAAAAAAACTGGGTTGTGGCCGTGGACCCAGATTTCAGCCTCTCCACGTACAGTACTCTTCCGATGGAAGTCGTTCCTTGACCACGTTGACCACGCCGCGCGGAGAGCACCACGGCGGTGGATGACGGCGAGGCCTAGGAAGGGGACGACGCGGAGCCAGGGAAGATGCGGCAGTGGAAGCCCACGTGGATAGGAGTACGAGGGTTCACTGGTTCGGCTGCGGTGTGAGGCTGTCGTCGCCGCAGGGCCTGGCTAGCGGTGGGAATAGTAGGGGGCGGTGAGGCCTCCGCGGCAGCACAGCTGGCCACGGGAGGCAGGAGCATGCGGCACGACCGGCGCTGCTTTCAGCGGCTGGAGCAAGAAGACCAGAGGTTGAAGAAGCACTACGGCCGTTGGATGGACATCGTACGGTCACTGGAGCTAGAATCGTTCATATTGACTAAAGTTGACAAAGGCCCCCGTCCCAGTCAACTTAGTAGGCCCACAAGTCAGCCTCCCACCATGGTGGGTCCCAGCTAGCAGGGGGAGTATTCATTTTTTTGTGCGTAATAAGGAGGCACTTCCTTGCGTGCGAAGATATAGCTGGTGGGTCCGAGCTGTCAGCGGCGGTAACGTTTTTTTCGCGAAATACAGAGGCCCTTTCGGTGGGTCCCTGATGTCAGGTGGAGGAATCATTATTTTGCGCGTAATAAGGAGGCATTTCCTTGTGTTCGGCCGTGGACCCAGCTGTCGGCCTCTCCACGTACAGTCCACTTCAGATGCATGTCGGTCGTTGACCACGTTGACCAGGCCGCGCCGAGAGCACCAGGGCGGTGGACGAAGGCGAGGCCTAGGAAGGGAACGACATGGAGGCAGGGAAGACTCGGCAGTTGTTTCCCACGCGGAGGGGAGTACGACTGTACGAGGGTTTACTGGTTCGTCTGCCGTCGCCGGAGAATAACAGCAGGTGTGGGTGAGTAGAGGGATGGCTAGGCCAGCGATGGGAGTACGGTGGTGCGGTGAGGCCTGCGCGGCAGCAGAGCCGGCCGCGGGGAGGAGGGAGCAGGCAGTCCCGCCGGTGCATGTCTGAGCGGCTGGAGCAGGAAGAGCAGAGATTGAAGAAGCACGACGGCCGTTGGATGGCCATCCAACAGTCACTCCTTGTGCGTCAACCTTTTTTTAGGAAAGCCTCAAATCTGTGGAAACAACATACAACCCATCTGCCATTATTTCTAATAACTTACAGCCCATTTGCTAATTATTAAGGTTTTTTGGAGCCCATATTCTTTTTGTTAGCATTACAGCCCATATTGTGGCCACGGTTAAAAAATTATAGGAAATTTTGCATATTGCGGTGTGGTCCGAACTGTTTTTAATCCCGAAATTTCGACTCACATTCAAACTGATTTAAAAAATAAATTTATATCAATATAAAATCCAACAAATTCTCCACGCATAAAAATTAATGTAATTTAAAATCTCGAAATGTAAAAAAAAGATATTTGAAACTAATTGCCGGTTTGATGTGTTTTAAAAATGTACAACCCATTTCTCATTACTGATGGGCCAGTTTCTCGGCCAGCCGAATGAAATCTCTCCTCGTCTTGAAAGATTTGCAGCCCAACAGGTCTGACAAAGCGACTTACTTGGCAAATCACAAAAAAAACTGGGCTATGGCCGTGGACCCAGCTGTCAGCCTCTCCACGTATAGTACTCTTCCGATGGAAGTCGTTCCTTGACCACGTTGACCACGCCGTGCGGAGAGCACCACGGCGGTGGACGACGGCGAGGCCTAGGAAGGGGACGACGCGGAGCCGGGGAAGACGCGGCAGTGGAAGCCCGCGCCGAGAGGAGTATGAGGGTTCACTGGTTCGGCTGCGGTGTGAGGCTGCCGTCGCCGCAGGGCCTGGCCAGCAGTGGGAATAGTAGGGGATGGTGAGGCCTCCGCGGCAGCACAGCCGGCCACGGGAGGCAGGAGCATGCGGCACGACCGGCGCTGCTTTGGGCGGCTGGAGGAAGAAGACCAGAGGTTGAAGAAGCACTACGGCCATTGGATGGACATCGTACGGTCACTGGAGCTAGAATCGTTCATATTGACTAAGTTGATAAAGCCCTTCGTCCCCGTCAACTTAGTAGGCCCACAAGTCAGCCTCCCACCAAGGTGGGTCCCAGCTAGCCGGGGGAGTATTCATTTTTTTGTGCGTAATAAGGAGGCACTTCCGGTGGGTCCTAGCTGACAGCGGGGGGAACGTTTTTTTCGCGAAATACGGTGGCCCGTCAGGTGGGTCCCAGCAGTCAGGGGCAAACATTTTTTTCGCAAAATATGGTGGCCCGTCCAGTGGGTCCCTGCGGTCAGTTGGAGGAATCATTATTTTCCGCGTAATAAGGAGACACTTACTTGCTGCAGCCGTGGACCCAGCTGAGACTCTCCACGTACAGTATACTTCCGATGGAAGTCATTCCTTGACCACGTTGACCTCGCCGCGTTCCGTTGCATGCATGCGTCCATGGGCGTGGTGTGTCCCCACTGTCAGCCTCTCACGTACAGTCATCTTCCGATGACTCTCGGTTGTTGACCGCGTTGACCACACCGTGCCGAGCGCACCCAGACTGGAACGACCCGGAGATGGGGAAGACAGGGCAGTGGAGTCGCAGATGGAGAGGAGTGGGAAACTTCACTGGTTCGGGTGCGCGGCAGCACAGCCGCGGTGCCGCCCACGGGAGACAGGAGCAAGAACAGAGGTTGAAGAAGGAGCACGGCTGTTGGATTAACATCCAACGGTCCAGCTACTAGAATCATTTGTTGATTAAGTTGACAAAGCCGTGCGTACACGTCCGCTTAGTAGGCCCACAAGTCAGTCACCAAATCTTACGGGTCCCAGCTGTCAACGGGATGAATAATTTTTTCGCAAAACAAGGAGGCACTTCCTTCTGTGCGAAGATACAGCCGGTGGGTCCCAGCTGTCAGGTGGAGGAAACATTTTTTTTCAGCTTAACAAGGAGGAACTTTCCTTGCGTGCGACCATGGACCTCGTGGGTCCCAGCCGTCAGGCTCTCCACGTACAGTCCTCTTCCGATGACTCTCGTTTGTTGACCACGCCGCACCGAACGCAGTGAGGCGATGGGCGACGGTGAGGCCCCGGATGGGAACGACTCGGAGATGGGAAAACGCGGCAGTGGAGTCGCAGATTGAGAGGAGGAGAAGGGTTATAACTGGTTCTGTTGCAGCGTGGGACTGTAGTCTGTGGAGAATAACAGGAGGTGTCGAGGGGTGGAGGGATAGCCTGGCCGGCGGTGGGGTAGCGCTTCGCAGCGATGCGTGCTAAGCAGAGCCGCTAGCCGCCGGAGGCCGGACCAGGCGGTCCCAGCGACGCTGGAGGAAGAAGACGAGAGATTAAAGCTGCATGCCGGCTGTTGGATATAAATCCAATGGTTGTGGATGACACAATCATTTGTTGACCAAGTTGACAACGCCCTGCGTAGGCTTCGACCTATTGGCCCACATGTCAGCCTGCAAAAATGTGGCATATATTTAAGCCATGTTTTCTAGAATGTACAGTCCATTTGCTGGGCTGGGTGAACAAATAATTTCGCGTCAATCAGGCCCATTTATATTTTCTAAGAAAACCCAGCCCATTTGCACTTCCTTGAAATACACGTATTAGGTGGGCTCGTTATATATATAATGTTATGTTAGAAGGAGCAATTAATATCAAAGAATAAACCGGAGAGGCACATTATATATATATAAAATTAAGTAATTAGTGAGTTATTGCTCAAAATAAAAATGAGCGCGTTATTTTTAAATTGGTCCTTAAAATCTTCGCAAGCTTTTGTATGCAATCACCAGGATTTTCCTTGCCTGTGAGTCAAAAACAACCAGGATTTTCCTTGCCAACTTCCGTTAAACATTTACTTTTATAAGTTAATAACACGTCGGATGTTTTTATAATGTATATATAAGTCTCTATAAAATATACGATAATAGTAATAATATAAATATATATAATGTGGTTAGAAGGGAAAACATAAATTGGACACATCATTACTTTTATAAGAGACCTACGTTTTATACCCCACAGTAGGCATACTAACAAGTTCACACACAAATACAACAGAAAAGGTAAACATTCATATCAAACTCAGGTTCACAGGACACGTTCATATTCGTAGCCAAAATTCACTATCAATAACTCAAAAGATTCATATATACACAAGCTCAGCATATCTATGCATCCAAATGATTGATAGACCACACGACAATATTCATACATAATTCACAAAAAGATTCAGATATACACATGTTCAGTATGTTTATGCATCCAAATGATTGAGATCACAGCCAATATGATCCATGGACGAACTTTAATTACCTAGGGTACAGACTGGTAAATGGTGTTCAATCGAAGGTACTTCTTGCTAAAATTAGTTCTTGTACGAGTAAACTTTCGAGTACATAAGAGGCAGCACAGACAATCTGAACTTTGCTTGTAGGTTTATCCTCAAATAGTGGCCTCGTGCCGAGGGAGGTTTGAGCAACTTGGCCACTACTTTCATCCAACTAGTTTACTGGCTCATGTTGGTCCTGTATCTCGCCAAAATTCTACATTGCAGAAGAGAAAGGAGGCGGTTGAGAAAATGAACCACCCAAATTTTTTGTGCAGTTCAACTGAAATGGAGCATCCTTGGCGTGCAGACTGATTAAGTGCCAGATGAATATACGCGTCAACCAACTTGTCTGGAATCTTTAGACTCTATGCCATATAGTTCGCTACCATATGTGCCGATAACCAAAAGGCACAAGTTGGGACCAAAGACTGGACTGCGTTTTCTGGGCTATGCACCAAGCAATATTTTTGGCGTTCACTCTCCTAATACTTGGAGTTTGACAATTGGTTGACGCCGGTTGATACTCGAATGAATATAGGCACTTCTTGTCAACATCGATGCTTGTCTGAGTGAACTTTGGAGTACATAGCAGCAACATAAGTACCTGTCCATCTGATCATTTTGTGCAGTTCTACTGAAATCACCCGATGTAATGATTTTCCTGCGAGTTCAGGCTCCAAATTACTCCTTTATGAAATCGGCAAATAGTAGCACAATACCAAATTACCAATACATATGACAGGCACAATAATCAGGATAAAGACCAGTACCAACCTGTGTGAGGTAGCATATCAATTACTATTTCCTTTGACTGGAAGCCGAGATAAGCCAAGCGACTGACAGCAAAGGAAGAAAGCAAGCGGAGATTAGCGACTGACAGGAAAGGACGGAAGCTGTCGAGGCAATGAAGTACCCAAAGTTTTTGTGCAGTTCCACCAAAATCGAGCATCCCTGTTGGCACATATATTGAGAGAGTGAGATTACTGTAATAGTGGGACTAGTTGATGAAACATACACTAACAAATAGAAGCACCCTCATTATCTTAATGGGTAAAGTTAGCAACATAGTAGTCTTGCTTAAAGAGAGGTATTAGTTTATTTAATCAGTGCCAATTAGCTCAACTCAACACTCAAAGCATTGCCATTTATCATAGGTTGCAAAACTTTAACGTGCAAAGATAAAGGAGTTTCTCATGACAGTAGCACGATACAAATAGATATGACAGCAAACTAATATGGATGAAGGCCTTAGGCCCGTACCAACCTGAGAAAAAAGCTTATTCATGTAGTCCCATAAGAGACTATAAAGCACTCACTGGAATCACACAATAGTATATATTTTTGTGCACTTCAAATGTATGGTTGAAATCACTCTTGTTTACCAGTGCTGAGATTATATCGAAAGATTATCAAGAACTTCCAGCAGAGTTGAAGCACTGGCTGGGATACAGTTCATTGTATTGTCTTGTGTAGTTCCACTAAAATGTATGATTGGCACAACATGATCCCCGTTTGCACAAGTAGGAACAAGGTGAAACCTTCATTAGCTTAGTGAGAAAGGATAGGAAGACATTAGCATATTACTCAAACAGTAGCATCAAATTCATGATGGACAATACGCAAAACATTGCCTCATTGAACCAATGGCAATAAATTGACGTGCAAAACAATAGCACTATTATGTCATGACACTAATAATATTCCCTCCCTGCTCCACCACATGATTCACCTCCATAGACAAACATACACACGTACATGATTCAGCATAGGGTCCTACTAAAGATTTGTTTAACTCCAACAGGAAAATTAGGCAGTAATAAATTAGTGGTACTTAAGTACTCCTAATTAATTAAGTGAGACAGCAGAAGTGGAAGGGCTCCCTGGAGGATCGTCTCACATGTAAGGTAGTCATTGCCGGAGCCCTTGAATGGCCTCGACTAAGGCCTCTGGCTTTAGCAAGATCGCCTTGGCACTGTTTATTCTTCTTCTTCTTCCTCTTCATGCTCTGTTTCTCTTTCTCCTCACCAGTTGGTGAAACCAAGTACATGATTGGCCTTCTAATTCAGAATTGGTTTTGTCAGTGAGGGAGTACAAGTGTACTAGTAAAAAACAACATTATTTTCTCATGGCAGTCGGAAAATAGAGATGAACACATGCATTAAATATCATTCTTACCTAAAGGAAGGTTATGGCGCCAATATGGATGATGAGGATTGGAACAAAGATCTCCCTTTGTGCAGTTCCACCAAAATGAACCAACTGTTCCATTCTGACATTCCAGTTAAATAGCACAAAAGTCACTTCTTTTAAGAAGAATTTTGTGCAGTGCACCAAAAGGTCACAACAGCAACCATGTGAATTGGATATCCCTGTTTGCACAAAAAGGCACAGAGGAAACAGTCAGAGTCTCAAACAATTACAGGCAAAAACATTTGGCTAAACTTGTCATGGCTTATAACAGTGGCATGGCTTCATTTTTACCAGGGACATTAGATTAAGAACAGCCAAGAGACATATCTGGGTTGGTATAAGGGCATGGGACATTGGGTGCACCAGCAGTCCAGCACCATGTACGTAAACAGGGGCATAAAGTGGTGATTCATAGTTGGTTTCCCCGAGAAACAAACATCCAAGAAACATATATGGGTTGGTCCCATTTTTGTTCACTCTAGCCACCTACTCCTATGTGTGGATAGCAAATCTAGTCCTGGTCATACCACTGTGTACAACGTTACCCCTATATTTCCCTTTTCAACCAAGAGACCGGTTGGATGACCAGTGTGTACTACTTTCACTCCCTTTCCTTCCTGTTTGTACCAAGTCCGATGTACACATACTAAATTCCCCCACCCCCACTTTATTTCTTGTTTGAACCAAGTACTCCCTCCATCCGGAATTACTTGTCATCAAAATGGATGTGTTTAGAAATAAAATACATCTAGATACATCCATTTCAATGACAAGTATTTTCGGACGGAGGGAGTATAAGATTCGACTCCATGAAGTAGCTTTACCTCTAACAATAGAAGAAAAAAATATGTGACGTTGGACCATCCGATCGAGAGGGGCTGAGAGCTAGAAAATGATGCACATGCAGCGACGTAGTGAGCTGGGGAAGTAGAGCTAAGGCGGTTTTAAACGAAGATATACCTGAAGGTCGTCGGGATGTGGATAGGTGGGCGGCGGGAGGCCGGATCCGCCCACAGGCAACGACGAAGGGATCGGAGGACCTCCCGCGCCGGCGCTCGGCCAGAGATAACGGTGCGGCCGGCAGTGGGTTTCCTCCCTCGCTGTCGACGACGGCCTAAACGCTGCCCCTCCTCCCCTTCACCAGCGGAGGGGGATACGTCCGGATCTGTAACCAGCGGTGAGGATAGAAAGCCAGTGTTTTTTGAAGGGAGAAAGACTCTGTTACTACCCCTATCTTGTTTAGATCTGGAGAGGATGAGAGTGTGTGAATAGAGCAACCCTAGCAAGCAATCGCGGAGGCTCCGGCCTATATATACGTAGTGGGGTAGTTTTCCTTTTTCACTCCATCAAAACAATCGTTTAAAATTGTGTACTACTACATGCCAGGTCGCGGTTTTTTTAGTTGTTGATTGTTTTTTGAGATAGCTACCCGCTTGTTCCAAGTGGTGTTACGGTGTGCCAGGTCGCACTTTGTATCGTTCAAGTCTGGTACTACAAGTCCCTCCATTAAATGAACAACCAACCCCTCGTAAAAATTGTGAACAAGCCCACGGCTAAAATTAGCGGAAACGTGGGTTGCCCCAACATGCATTATTATTTATGTTTTCTACTCCCTCCGTTCCTAAATATAAGTCTTTTTTATAAGCCACACCCAAGACAAGAATTTTTTATTAGCAGTGAACCCCACATGTCATAGACACAAAAATTGTGGCAAGATTCCCTTAGGCAAGCCAAAGTGTGTCTAACAATTTGAGCAACTCAGGTTAGGCAAGTGTGGCAAGTGTGGGAAAAATAATGTGGCAACATAAGACAAACATAGTCACAATCCAAACAGCCCCGTAATTTTTTGTGACATGCATGAAAATTTGGTTAGTTAAATTTATAGTCAAAATTTGGCAAGGTGCATCAAATCAACACATGCAAGTATCAAAAGGAAAGTCACGGCATGCATGCATGCGTTGTACTCCCTCCGTTTCCAAATATAAGTCTTTTTAGAGATTGCAACAAGTGACTACATACGAAGCAGAATATGTCTACTCCTACATACGAAGTAGCCCATTTTAAATGTGTAAAAAGACTTATATCGAGTGCAGTGCTTTGATGTGTCGCGTCAACTCGTACAAGACCGAGAAATTTGATTACTACAATGCCCTCTCCCTCGCGGACTGAGCTCCGGTGCCTTAACTGCACCTGCCTTTGGCTGCATGACAGGAGGGCCAACCACCTGTTGGGCCAACCTGTCATAGACGCAAAGGCAGGAGCAGTAAGTAGAAGCTTTCGCTACACGCTATCCCTCCCGCACGAGGTGGACGAACATGAAGCAGTGGATTCGATACTGTAGAAGTAGGAGTAACATCATTGTTCGTCTTCTCGAAGAGGCGAAGAGCCAAGCGCAACCCGAACGTGGCAGTTGCGAACGCTCGCGTGGTGCGGTTCCTTGGAGTACTAGCCAGGCTCTTGCATGAGACAAAATTGCTATTGTTTAACAATTAAACTCCATTATCCATTGGTTGATACTCATTCTGCATAGGTCCACGCGCTTAGCACCGTTTCCTCCTAGGGTCACCAATGTTTATTTGCTAATTAATAGCATTGCATGCAATGAACTAGCCATTGCAAGTCATTAAAAGCATACACACCTCTCATCTCTTATTGGTTGATATGTCAAGGAACAAGAAACAAGGTAGAAGTTAATGCACCGCGCCTAAGTGTTTTGGGACTATTTGGTTTTCGTAAGATGACTTACACACCTAGACGGAGGGAGTAGTATAGCCCTGTAAACCGGAAAGGAGTATTTGCCTTTCTAGAGATTTCAACAAGAGATTTCAACAAGTGACTAGGCTGCACAAGGTAAAAAATAATGGCTTATTACCATAGTTGTGGTTTTTGATTATTTGCAATGTGCTTGCTAATATGTTAGGGTTGTGCAGGTGTCGGTGGACGTCCTTGATGATTCCGATGTCGTGGCCCGTCCTGTTGGCATCGCCCCGGAGATCGATTCCGATGCCGTTGTCCATCCTCTGGACATCGCCCCAGAGTTCGATTCCGATGTCGCGGTCAGTCCTGTGGACATCGCCCCAGAAATCGATTCCCATGCCGCTGTCCGTGCTGTGGTCATTGCCCGAGAGAACGATGACAAGAAATAGTTGGTCGCGCTAATCCTTCAGGGTAGTTTGCATTGCCCTGTGTTTAATTACCAGAACGATGCGTGTTATCAAACCATCTTAGGGCTAGTGCACTATCTTGTGTGGGCGGATCTTGCTACTTTTGTTTGACAGTGAATCATGCGAACCCTCTCCGAGGTATGGAAACAGATGTATCCTTACCAGCTTTTGATGTAATATATGGCATGCTTAGATGTAAGTCTGAACTGTTTATCATATCAGCAGGGCTTGTTTGATGATTCTTGGTGTTAGTAGGCTAGCTACTGTGCGAGCTATAGTACTTGCAAAACACTCACCGAAGAGAAAACGTTGGGGCTGATGAGCTCGTGGTACGCTTATACTTATCCCTCGTCAATCGAGCAATAGCCCTAGCTCCTAAAATTGTAGGCTTAGCGATCGATCAGACAATAGTCGACATACATGCAGGCCTCATTTGGTTCATAGGGTAGGAAAATCGTAGCAAAAGTACAGAGAACGTGCAACACAAAATCATAGCAGTGCAGAGACGTACTCCCTCCGTTCCAAATTAGATGACCTAGGCGGGCTAGTTTGGCCTAGTGGGTTTCAGTGATATGACGTGGTACAGTGCCGTCCAGTCTTCGCGTGTGGTAGTAGTATTGCGGGTACAGTAAGTTTTCTTGAAGAAGCGGAATTCAACGAAGCCATGATGGTTCCTTCGTCCGAACAACTTACAGTGGGAAAGGTTGGGCCTGGGATACGACCGGAGTAGACCAGGATAATTTTGTGCATGGCAGGTGGACCAGGATGGTCGACGTCCCACATGTCGGCGAATGAAAGTATTCTTTCCGATATAGAGGACGAGCAACGAGTATTCATTGTTTATTTTTGATGAAAGCTATTGTCTCCACTGTTACGACGGATGAGTGTGAAACACGGCAGCCCAGTGAACTTGGCATGTGCACCACTCCCTCCTTCCTCATGTAATGCTCAGGTTACAGCTTTTTCTCACTTTCTCTCTATCTATTTCCTCTCAAATGTTTTTTTACCTTTCTTTTTTTAAGACACAATTGTTTTTTATGCCTTTTTTTAGAATTATTTTTTTATACCTAGGAGCACGTGTAGAGAAGGGCTCTTGCAGAGCCCACTCCTTGACTTTGTCAATGCCTCTCTCTCCTCCACATAAGGAGTACTACTTGCTATGCATGCATGCGGCGGGCAGCTGGCGTCTTGAGGGGCTAGGGCGGTGAGAGCGGGCTCCGGAAGCGGTCCGGACTCCAGCATGGCCCACCTCACATTATCACCATATATTTCTTGGAGTCCGTGCGCGGTGGGCGGGCGATCTCTTCTCCCTCCCCCGTTTCTCTCTTCTCAGCTGACGCCCGCTGAGCGATTAGATTTCGGCTATCGACGGTTTATTCAATTACGGTCCCACATGTCAGTGAAATTGCAAGACAACGCGTGTCCCCTCTGGTGAGCGGCGTGCGAGCCAGACTGTCGGGGTTGCGACGCGTACGAGTCGTAAGGGTGCCGCCTTTTCCTTTAGAACTTGCGAAGTGTAACATTTTCGCGCGATCGATCGATAGAAATCCAGAACAAAATGACGAGGGCAGTGCTTTCCCGCTCGTTAGGCGGGCTAGTTCGAGTGATATGACGTGCTACAGTGCCGTCCACTTGCTCCATTTTTATGTAAGCAAGAGTTTACACTCTTACGCGGGAGGAGTGCGAAACACCGTGGATCTGATTTTGATCGAGGGATAACTGTTCCCTGCCAAATAATGGAGGATTGTTAGCGATTATAGCATGATAGTTAGGGCATCTCCAGTGCTGGCCCACAAATTTACACCGGCATCTGTCCGAGGACACTGATGGATGCCATCCGATGCTACCCGCATACCTTTTGATAACTATATGAACTAACCGGACGAAATTCGTGCAAACAAAGCAAATTACAAATTAACCAGATGAAATTCATTACATTTCGAAAACTTTTCCTACAAACTGGACGAAAATCATTACATATTTCGCACAAACCGTACTAAAACCTACTGTAAACCTAATCTAAATGATCGCCGGCGCCCGACCACCATGTCCGGCCATGAACCCGAGAAAGCCGGCCATTGCCTTTGCCTCCTCCTCATCCGCCTCGATAACCTCCTCCTCCAGGGCGGCAGCGACCTACCGTGTACTACTCTTCCTCGCTGCCGGCTGTGCTCGCCCAGGCGCGCTGGCTTCCTGGTCGTGGCGGCAGAGGGCGGCCGGGGGGTGCTGGCGATATCCTTCGTCTGCTCCTGCGACAGTACGTCGAAGAGAGCTTTGGAGCGCGCCCGGAGCGGAGCCACCGATGTCCCTCGTCTGCTCCTGCGACAGTACGTCCAAGAGAGCTTCGGAGCGCCAGGAGGCCATGGTTGAAGTGGTGCCGACAGAAGAAAGGACCGGAGGAGAATAAGTGTGGGTCTTTGGCTATGGCTGGGGCTCAAGTTAATATAGCGGGCGAATGGCAATGAGCCGCGGCAGACGGATGGACAACTAGGGCCGGAGTAGGTTCGTCGGGCGTGAATGCGGACGCTGCTTCAGTGACTTAACTACAGATGCGTTTGGGTTACTGACATGTGGGCCCAACGGGCATCTGGCCCGTATGTCAGTGACACACCTATTGCACCTGCAGTTAAGTCCGGTGAATGCGGCATTGACATTCTGGAGAGACGGTGACCGTTTCAGGCGGGAAGCGCACGCTAGCGATGGAAGGGGTTTCGGTGTGCAGTGGCACTAAGATCGGTCGCTCACGATACTACATACTTCGTACCATACTACCATAGTACCCTCTCTAGCTTAGGCTGTTTTATAGATTGTCGTTGTGATGGATGATATACATGAGCAAGGCGGTCTGAGTATGACCGTTGGTGTTGAGCCAGGTGAATACATGCTCGGCGTTCGCGTAGGCCTCCATCAAACGTCTAAACAGTAATGTCAGGCACCGCCGGGGCGCGCAGGTGATGGGCTCGCCGTTTGCGTTGCACCATGAGCAGGACTTTGATTTAGAGGGCGACGTGCATGCATTAGCATGCTTTGACAGCGTGAGCATGAGTGTCTGACACGAAGTATTTCATTTTCATTTGGCTGACGAGGGTGCGTTGCAGCGACGAGTCCGTGATTTTATTCCCCACATACGCATAATTTTGGTTTTTACAACATTTCTTTCTCCATTGACAGGTAGGCCCACGTACATAGATAAAGAACACGAGCTGATGAGGCGCATGCAGACTATTTGACTGGTCAACCAGACAAATACGGAGCTATACGCTGAGCCAGTGACCGTATAATCACCATATCTCGTATACAATGATCAAAGTGAGCTATCAAGACAAGTTCGATGACCGCCAATGCATTTTACTCGGTAATAAATGACCAGGATAGAAGGGGAATCCAAATTTGCTTCGTCTTCTGTCCTTGAGCTCTTGACAAACCAATGCACTATACGGTTGTCCGGCCACTCCACCCCAGAGCTCTCACCAAGTGTCGTTCATGCCACCGCGCCGCACACTAACCGGTAAGGCAGCGATGGCATCCCGTCGCGCCGAGTTCCTCGCCGCCCACGACCGCACACAAAATGGTAGGGAAGCGATGGCATCCCGCCGTGCCGAGTTCATCGCCGCTCGCGGCCTCACAACTATGTGGGAGGAATTTGAAGATGCCAAGGCCGAATGGGCGGTAGAGCAAGAGGCGGCCAAAGCCGCACAGAGGGAGCGGAAAAGTCAGAAAGCACTCAAGAAAAGAGAGGCCCGCCGCCGCAAGAAAGAAAAGGACGCATGCGCTACTGCGGAGAGGACGGCGGAGATCCAAGCACGGTGGGGTGTCACCGACAAAGCCGGGAAGGAGAACGACGATGTCTGGCCAGCATGTGAGAAGTAGTAGTACTAGTAGTTAGTGTGTGTGTGTCTGTGTCTGAGTACGAGCATGTACCAATACTACTAGTTACTACTGTAGTTTTTAGAGCAAATTACCAGTACATTACCCTAGACTAAATGGAAAAAAATTCCTATCCTAAGCATCAAATGGCATCTCTTTCTCTATAGGAATTGAGATGCATGCCATCTCACTTCCTATGATTTTCATATTCCTATCCTATGAACGAAAGGAGGCCTCTGTTGGAGTAACTACTGTAGCTAGCAGTACTGCTGGTACAGTAGTTTTCTTCAAGAAGCGGAATTCAACGAGGTCATGATGGTTCCTTCGTCCGAGCAACTTCAAAGTGGGAAGTGGGCCTGTGATTTGACGGCTCATTAGTCATTGTTACTGCGGCGCGACGACCTGGGTGACACTCCCTTGGAGTTCTGCGTGCATGGCAAGTGGACCAGGATGGTCGACGTCCCACATGTTGGTGAACAGAAGTATTCTTTCCGATATCGAGGAGCAAGGAAACCGCGTGGTATAGTATCACTGCTGATTGGTTCGCAAAAAAATAGTATCACTGCTGATTTATATTTTTTTCTGATGAATGCTAGCGTTTCAACTCTTACGACGAAGGGTGCCAAACACGGCACGTGCTGGATGTCCCACACGTCAGCGAAAGGAGTGGGACATGAACATCGTGGTAGAGCCCAGCGTAAAAAAACAGCGTGGTAGAGCGTCTCCACTTCTTCCACTTCTGGGTCGGAGACCACACGTAGTAGTACTTAGTGGTATGAATGATACAAAGTGCGACCTGGAGAGAAAGACACGTCTAGTTGGAAGGTCTCGGGGCATACACGTAAACAAATATAAAATTTAATATGTGCCTCCAACTAATATAGTAGTAGTAGAGTACTTAGGCACGTACTCCATAACATCACCGTGCATTGCACGTACAACATTTAGTGGTAGTACGTAGTAAGAGACAAATGCCGCCCAAGAGTCCCCTTCTCGACCTACTTTTGGGTGTTTGGTAGAGTGTATGGAGGGTGCATGAGTCCACACTAGTTTAGCACAAAGACACTAGAAGCATGCATGAAGAGAGCATGCATGAAGAGGGGTGTTGAGTTGAGCATGCATGAAGAGGGAACAACTATGCTGAGACGAGAACGCAACCAAACACACCCTATATGCCACGCATGTTCATACCATTTGTGCCTTTCTACTTCACTTACTGCGCTACATTACTCAGGTTCGTACGTCCACTCCTGGGTACATGTCCGTCTCGTAGTTCCAGTCCCACGTGTTCTTCATATAGATGGAACGATCCTTCCATAACACGTGCACCTTGATGCTAGATGTCTCGCGTGTTGGCAAAAGGATGAACAAAGCTCACGTAAAAAATAGAGTGGAAGAACATAGATTCCGGACGACCGAGAAGGAGCAAGGAACCTCGTGGTGGAGCGTCTGCACTCATAATATTTAATATTATTCAACGATATAAAATTAACCAATCATCTCCACAGTGGACTGGAAGAGTACGAAACACGGCAGCCCAGTGTAGTTACATCATACTAGTACATGGCTAACCCACGCTATCACCATATTTCTTGGCTTCCGTGCGACACCTATCTCTAGTGATCCAGCAGCCTGTATCGCTTCTCCCTCCTCGTCTCTATCAAAGTGCGGCGGGCTGGCGTTTCTGCCGTCTATTGAGGTCGGTTAACTATCACATGTTAGCGACATGCCAAGAGCATTCTAAAAAAATTCCTTTCACGTTCCGTTTTCAAAAAGAAAAAATCCTTCCACGTACGAATTTGCCTGTATGCTTTGAGCAACTTGCATGTCCTATACTGCTCCTGTTTGATACTCTAACTTAGCTAGTGGTTAGACTAACTCATGACTAACCCTGAACTAACTGTAGCCAAAGAGGTGTTTGGGTGACAGGGTTAGATTGACAATAAATGCACTTCATGGAGAGAGAAAAGTGATTTTTCAGTGGTCGCAATGAGAACTATCTCCAGTTAGCACCTCTTGGGTGGGATAGTTTTTTTGGTGGGTTGGGTGCAACTTGCTCCAATTTAAACCCTCATGCTTGGATACTTTAGGGCTATTTGAGCCCCAACTAGCTCAAACTAACTCTAACCCATGGATCCAAACAGGGCCTATGGCCAGTCTCGATGCGGAGCAGTCGCGTGCACCGGGAAGCGGCGCTCTCTCGGCCGTCGCGCCACTTCAAAGCCGGCGCCAGTGAGAGGTCGCCTCCGCTCTGGCCGGGCATTAATGCGGCACTGACGCTCCAGGGCGACGCTGACCGTTTCACGCGGGAAGCGCGCGCGGGCAAGGGAGTATAGGTTTTGAACCGTTTCAGGTGTAGTACTGGTAGTTTGCAAAACTACTCAATTATTGCACTCAGTTTCTAAGAAATTGTGGTAAAAAACGTTACTCCACAGCCCGCTTCCTTCTCCTTCCTCTTCCATCGCCCGCGGGAAGCGACCGGTCAACCCTTATATAGGAGTGCTAGCACAAAAAGATGCATGTATGACCACTAAAATTTCCATATTAAAGCGCCGCTCCGGCGGGAGAATGGCATATGTTGTTACCTTCGGCCGACCCATGGCTACCGGGCGACGGCGACCAGAGAAGAGGCGGCGGGAGGGGAATGAATGCAGCTACTGTTTGGGTTCGCCTTCCGGCTTAAATAAATGCGCAGCATCACGTGTACCCGCGGGTGCACAAATTGTAACATACGTGTCTGCTTAAGTGGGCGTCACGTAAGTGGTGTGTGTGTGTGAGAGAGATTCTGAGAGACAGAGTGCGTGTGTGCGACTCTACTCTTCGGACATGTACTCAACCTTTTGCATCGGGATATAAGTATAATGGTATTTACTTTAGCTAGTGATTTACGTGGCCATGTTAACGTGGTTGTGTCAAAAAATGTCACTTCCTGCTCGTGATTTGCGTTATATAATTACAAGCAAGATTCTCGTGCATTGCACGGAACATCAATATGCATTTTTTTACAGAACACCTGTTGTGATTGACCCATGCAGGAGTAATCCCATGTGTAAAAACTAATGATATCTCGAGAATTTTATCGGAAAACTGGTATCTCGAGAATGTCATCGAAAAAAATGAAAGATGAGAGATAAGGCGAGGAGGAGTGGAGCGTGGTGGTGACTGGTGGTCGGAATGGGCGGAGGCATGGGGATGGACGGCGCCGGCAGGCGGCAGCGGCCACCATGCATGCTAGATTGTTCCAGAGACTTATTCCTTTTTAATTGCTGAGCAATGAGGTTGCGGGAGATAATGATGTGCGGGTATCTTTTGTAAAATTATCATAGTTTGCTTTCTATCCTCAGATATAGATCTTACGGTCTGTATTACAAGATGGCAGGCACACCATCACCGCCAACTCTTTTTTTATAAGGGTACAGATGATAAGTTTGCTGACTACTAAAGTAAAGTGGAATTTGTCCATGTTATGCAAGTAAATAAAGGTGATTGTTTATCATACGGGTAAGGTTGGATGAAGGGTGGTAGGAACAAATGCTCCGCCTAGATCATGTGTGTGTGAGATGGAGTCTTAGTGTGTGTGTGGGGTGTGTGTGTGAGAGAGAGAGAGGAGAGAGAGATGGAGTCTTAGTTTTTGTGTGTGTGTGTGAGAGAGAGAGATGGAGCCTTAGTGTGTGTGTGTGGGGGGGTGCGTGCGTGTGTGTGTGTGTTTGTGTGTGTGTGTGTGAGAGAGAGATGGAGTCTTAGTGTGTGTGTGTGGGGGGGGTGCGTGCGTGCGTGTGTGTGTGTGCGTGTGTGTGTGCGTGTCGTGGGGTCCTCTATGGCGGATGTAATTTAAGTGTGCATGGCTTCATCATAGAGAGGTGATGTGTATGGCAGAGGCCACCAACGATGGGGTGCGAGAGAGAAAATGCCCGTAGAGAGGGAAGAGAAGGTGTGTGCGCGTGAGAGGAGTCGACATCGAGAGAACGTGTTTGTTCGAGAGACACCGAGGAAGACTACTATATATCGATGGTGCATGTAGGCGGGAATTAAACAAAGGGATGGTCTTATTGGTTTTGGGGATATAGGGGAAGAGTGAGAGGCGGGGGTAGCTAGAAGGAGATTGTTAAGTGTGAGTGTGTGTTTTACCCATCCAGGCGGAAGTTATGTGCACAAAAGAGGAGAACGATTCGATGTGGCGTTAGGATTGAGGGTAATTAACTACGTATGGAGACATAGAGACCTTGAACGTGCATGTGTGAGAGGTATACATGTATACGTGGGATGTGTGTGTGTGCGCGCGCGCATGATCGAGATAAAAGAAAGAAGACATAATTCATAAGATCAACGACATGGGAGAGACGGATCGGTATGACAATATGCATGCATGTGAGAATGCAGGGAAGAAGGCCCGACAATTGAGCATGTGTTTTTGTCTTTAAGAGATAGTGGCGTGGGCTGGAGCATGCATCTATGGCGAGCAGAGGGAGTGAGGCGCAACGATTGTGCAAAAGAGACCAACCTATAAATGCATATGTATGGAGAGACATATATAGTGTGGGTGATAGGAAGCAAGACTCCGTGCGAGAAAGAAATGTTGACGGAGAAACTACAGATAGATACAGAGATGGAGATGCTAGCTAGAGGGACATCCGCTAGTTTGGGTGTTGGAGATGACCGTCGGGTGGTTCAAAGGGTGAAGTTATATATGTGTGTGAGAGGGCACTTGACTGCATGTAGAGAGAAACATATGTAGTGTGCGTGATAGGAATCAAGAGTGAGGGCGAGAAAGAAGGTTGATGGAGAAACAGATAAATAGAAAGATAAAGATGCTAGCTAGTGTGCGTTAGAGATAGGAGTCGAGTGGATCAGAAGGCTGGGTTATGTGTGTGGGTGTGAGAGAGATAGAGAGAGGGTGCATGTGAGTCACATACAAACAGATATCAGAGAGAAATGAGATCCAGAGAGACGGAGTTTTGTGTCTGCGAGAGAGAAAGATATTTCACAACGAGAGTGATAGCTAGAGAGACATACGAGGGAACGCAAGATATCTCTAGGGAGAGAGGGTGTGTGTGAGCGACATACAAGAGAACAATGGAGAAATATGAGACCCTGGGAGACAGAGTTTGTGTTTGTGTGTGAGAAAGAGACATTGAAGAGGAAGAGTCGTAGGTTCTCATATCTAAGGAGCGAAAGACATCTCTGTATGAGGGGTGTGCGAGTGGCACACATGGGAATAGTAGAGAGAAATGAGACCCCGGGAGACAAAGTTTTGTGTTTGTGTGAGAGAAAGAGATTCCACATGGAGAATCATAGTTAGAGACACATAGCAGGGAGCGAGATATACTTAGAGAGAGATAGAGTGATGAAGGTCGAGGGAGAGAGTACCGTCAGTGTGTTACGAAGATAAAAGATCATTGTCGACATACAGGTAGCACGAGAGATACCTGAGAGACGATGAATGCGTATAGGTCCAGAGAGATAGTCCTATATAAGCATGAGTGATAGCTATATGAGACGAATATCTGGACAAATATTTAAACTGGAGATCACGACATCGATAATATCATAACGCAAATTGGTGTATCAAACATGCATATTCATTTGAATTTGGGCACACGTGTAATGTTATATAGTTTATCAATATTGGTGATCCATAGATTCTTCAATTACAAACAATGCATGGTTTATATGCAATTAATGTCTAAACGGGATTACACTATATGTTGCGTGTGTGAAATACATTATACATGTTTGAGAAGTAAAAAAAACCCGCATCAAACACACATTAATTGGAGACAGATAGCGAGGAATGCATACATTGGATTTCAACATAAAGTGGTTTCAAATATTTGAAAATCCAAATTGATGGATACAACCTTATGAATCTGAGATCATGCCATTTGTAAACCATATTTATGTATAAATGGTGTTGTGCTTTTGAAAGTATATATAAAAAATGATGTATATAGAATGTAATTCCAATTTAAAATGGATCCCGCCTGAAAAAAAATTGAATACAAACGGGATTCGAATTGAGTTGGCACGGTAAACGTGCACTCTGCAAAATTTGAACGAAGCGGGGAAAGTCGCAGTAACCGCCCGAAACAAAAATCTGCGAGATGGAAATCACTACTACCTATCCCTGCCACGCAAAGCCTATCTGCTGGATTTCTATAGGTTTCGATAGGGGTAGGTTTGTAATTTCACCCAAACGTGACGTAACCGCCTCTCACCCGGATTCATACACGGTGGGCGCCAAAACACAGTGTGTCCTCGGCCGAAATCGACTCCCTCCACGATGCATATTCATACACGGTGGGCGCCAAAGACAAACTCTCGTCGGCAAATATTCGGTGTATGCGAGATTACCGTCCTATCCCCTACCGACTAATGTTGCTATGATGTAGTAGAAATTTGAAACGGGGGCTAAGTTTGTAAATTTCCTCGCATTTGAGACAAGCGCGCCCTGAATACATGGTTCCCCCTTCCTCTCTACCTCCCTTTTCCCCATTCGTACTCCGTGGGCGCCAAAACACCCTCTCCACCCCACCCTCCTCCGTCCGCCGCCGTCCGCCACCCCATCCACCGCCGTCCTCCTCCACCATGCCAGAGCTGATACCGCGACGCCGCCGTCCATTACAAGAGATCGACCTCTCTCATCCACGGCTTCAGACCGGGATCCCTGCATCCCGTCCTCTCGCTTCATCCCCGCCGTCGTCCACCTTGCCGGTGTCGCTCCTACGACCGTCTCGTCCACTGCGCCCCGCCGCCACTGTGTACCCTCCTAGATCTGCTTCCACGCGGCCGACAGCCATCGCTACCGCAGCACCGTCAAATTCTCAGCAGATGCGTACACGGCGCCGCACCGGAGGCGGTACTCTTTCGTATCTGCTCAACTTATTTATCGCAGCAAGAAAATAGATCGCCACTGCTTTACTCTGATTTCTTGTCTTGGTTGCGAAGTTGCCTT
The DNA here is from genome assembly GCF_018294505.1 of Triticum aestivum. NCBI lineage: Eukaryota > Viridiplantae > Streptophyta > Magnoliopsida > Poales > Poaceae > Triticum > Triticum aestivum. Next base: position 474,777,518 of record NC_057802.1, on the reverse strand, counting down.
TGTCTGGTTTGCACCTTCAGATCCGCCATGGCACGCTCAACACTATACTCCCAATGCTTATGGTTTTCCCCTTTTATATTCCACACTAGTTAAATCACAGTAGACTAAATTTCAAAATTGGGTCAGTCGATTTTTCAGAGCTCGCCGGAGTTCGCCGGTGCGAACGAAGGGGCTCGGGTGGTTGTGGGGCCTCGCCGAACGAAGAAAACTCGACGCGGGTGGGGGTTGTGGCGGGGGTGGGGGTGGGGGTGGCGGAGGAACACAGGCGGCGGGGGCCGGTGGTCCATAGTGGAAATCTCTACCAAGACTTATATTTTGGAACGGAGGGAGTATGATAATGGTACAGTATGTTCCTTGTACTGAAGATGAGCAGGGACTTTTGCAGTGTAGAGGTCTATACGGTCGGTTGTGATGGACACTTTGAGCCTCTTTGATTCGTAGGATCTTGTAAACATAGGAATAGGATTTGTAGTCACCTGCCCACTTGAATCCTATAAGAATAGCAAGGAAATGCGGGGAGTTGTGTCGCCTTTGAGAGTAACACTGATATTAACAGTACCGCACCTTCACTTGAAGAGAGCTGGTATCCGAAGCCTTTCTAGCCGTACCGGCAATACTAGCACATATATTCCAGCAAGTTCCACTTTGTTGATTTTACTCTGATGCTTACGGTTTTCCCCGTTATATCTACACTATGATCTGTGTAGCTGCTTTGTGTCGCACTAGCAGCAGCCCACTCTTGAAGCTAAACACTGCAATGACTTACAAAATTGGCACCAAGGCATTGAGTGCCATTCTGGATGCAATGAAACTCATACGCTCCCCACCTGTTGATTCTTGTTCAGAATATGATCCTAATGACTCTTGTTCAAAATTGCCACATATAGAGAGATAGCATAGAATTGCATTTCTTTGGGCGCTATGATTCATCATGAGTGGGCAACCAACATTGTATGCAATGAAGCGGAACCTCAAGAATATGCTTCTTCTTCTGTTCTTTAACATGTTCCTCTTTGTTTATTCTGTATTTAGTACGTACAGTATGTTCCTTGTCAGGAAGGGGCGCAGGGACATCTGCAGTCAACAGCTGATAGAGCTGGCCTGTACGTGATCGATAGGCTTTCAATTACTAGCGGCAATACAACACCGTATTTTCAAGCCAGTTCCACTTTCCCGATTTATATATCGTGGTTATGGTGTACCCCTGTTATGTACACTATGATCTGCCTAGTTGTTCTGTGCTCTTGTTATCATGGTTTGGCAATAAACTCTCTATATAGTATATTATGAACCTATCATCTGCCAGCTATCCTTACTTCTGGAGCCTATTTTTTTGTGTACTTGTGCCAGATTATATAAATGCACGCACCATATTACAGCACACATGAGCTCTCTCATCAGAATCCAGTGATAGCACACAAGTGTTTACAGGGGCGCCCCTATATTAGAATATCATCTGCATTACAAAGATAATCTCACAAATATTTATGTTTTCATGGTTCTCAGATATTATACGCAATTACAGTGAATATCAGAATCCGCGCATCAGAAGAATATTGTGGAACACTGCAATGACTTACAAAATTAGCACCAAGGCATTGAGTGCCATTCTGGAAGCAATGAAACTCATACGCTCCCCACCTGTTGATTCTTGTTCCGAATATCATCCTAATGACTATTCTAACCTCGAGGAGTCAAAGGCAGATGGCCTGTCCTGTTCACCCATCAAGGTGCCTGTTCTAATTTGGCAAGGTTTTATTGATTGCGCGTATCTTGCATATGTTGTCTTGCATTTCTTCTACTTTGTTGCACCGCCATCTTCCTAGTTTACTCATCATATAACTCGAGATGCCATGCCCATCCATTATTAGAACATATTCCATCTGTCATCATACCATGTTTTTCCACTCAAATGTTGTTCTTGTGCATCAGACATAAAAAAGGAAGAGGGTGATTGCCGAACCTGAAGGAGCACCAGCAAAGTCCTTGAAAAACATGGTGGTGTCGGAGAAATCAGACAACGCCCCACTTATATTGGCTGTACAACCAGTGACACTAAACGTAGGACCGACTCCAGCAGACTGTACCCATACTTCACTGGCCACACCACTAGCCCCACCACACAGGACCTGCACTCCAGCAAAAGGTATACCGATTTCATTTGCCATAGCACCAGCTGTACCATAGAAAAATCCCACTCCAACAAAAAGTACAGCAAGTCCACCGGCCGAAGACCTATCCCAACTGCAGAGACGGCCAATTCCTGCAGATTGGAACCCCATTCCATTTATTCCCAGTTTAAAAGACAATGCTTTCAATGTTGTTAGGGACTACGTGCATATATTCCCATCATGGGAAGATTATAGTGAAGACAAACACCATTTTCACATCTTCTTGTCCAACTTACGTGTAAGTGCTATTATTCATGGTTATTATTTTCCTGTTTTCTGCTGATCGAACACATCAATGATTTACATTACATTGCTGTAACTAGGCGAGGGTCAATCTGGATAGTCATGACGACCAAAGCTTGCTTGTGCTTTTCAAGGAAGCATTGCAGCAGTATTGGTGTTACCTGAGGAAATCACACTTTGATGGCAAGTCTATAAACGAATTTCCGGTGAAGTCTCCTGTGCTAAATTTAGGAGACATTGAATGGAAAAACCTTTTTATGCACTGGTGTCGTTCCCAGGATGAGGTACTGTCTATGAAATCAAATGACAATTTGAACTTCTACTTTTCCGCATGTGCCTTACGGATCTTTTTTGCAGGAAATCTGCTCGAAGAAGAATGCCGGTTTGAAAAGAACGACAGGATATCGCAAATATGCTGCCCGCCGCTTTGCTCTTGTTAGTACCTATTGTCCTGTATCACTGTACTTGCATACATACCTTGTTCATTATGTGACAGCAGTATGAATGATAGCTTGCTTATCAATTGTTCGCTCCAAATTATCTGATCTGTATGAATGGTTACATTAGTGTAGAATATATCCAATGCCAATGATATTTTTAGCTCTGCATTGTTCTTGTAAGTACATGCTGTCCTTTATCAGTGTTCTTATATTGACATGTAGTTGTTCATGTACCATCACTCTGCAGCTTATTTTCCTTTGCCCTCCATTTTCTACACATCAGATCTATATTTACTCTTACCATAAGGTTGGTACTGAAGAAGTTTAGCTGTGCATTGCTCTTGGCTGTGCCTTTTGCCTGTATCGCTGCACATACATTTATAGCTACTTGGTTATGTAGCATCACTCTTCATCTTATCTTAAATATTCTCCATTTTTTCGTATATTATCACATCTATATTTACTCTTAACAAAATGTAGAATAAAGACAATGCTTATGAAGAAGATTCTGTGGTAAACTTCTTGAATTGCCCCCCCCATCAGCATGGACAAGGGCTTTATAGAGCCTGTCTTCACCAGTAATGTAAGTTTGTCCTTCTCAAGCCTTCAAACTTTGTTGTGTATATTTGGTTAGGCATGACTGCAACAGCTGTTTATTTTTGGTGTTTGCATCAAATTGCATGTTTAAAGTTTATTATGTAGTTCATAAACAAAAGTTTGTCCTTCTCAATTTAAGTTTTCAGTTGTACAACCAAGTTCCTTCTTCATACCATGTAAATTAAACTATACAGAGCAAGTGATCTTCTTTTGCACTGCATGTATGCTTCTGTTCTTCATCCGTAATCCAGTGGTGTGGTGAACCTACCCACTACAACACAATGTCATATTCTGCAATGTCTTAACTATGAACAATGTCATATCATTATACTATTATTTAAACCGTCTCTTTATTTGCCAATCTGAAATGGGATAAATTGACAGCACACTAAGCATTGATACTTATGAGTTCTTGATCTGTAATCCAGTGGTGTCGTGATGCTGCCAACTCCTTCACAATGTCATTTCCTACCATGTCTTGACCTGAACAATACCATATTGTGTTAATACAATTTTAAACTGTGTCACTTTATTCGTCAGTAAGAAATGTGATGAATTGTCAGCACTGATACTTTTATGTGCATAACCTGTCATCTGTCTGCTTGTTTATCTTTCAGAGTGAGGAAGATATAAGTGTTGAACAAGCGCAGTCTCATCATCTTCCTCAGGTGGTTGCGCTGCAGCTCTCCAGCAGGGCTAACCTTTCTTGAACTCTATTGAAGTGCTGTCGGTTTTGTATATTATTTTGTTGGCGTGTTTATTTGCACTGGTGGCGATCTTTGATGCCCAGTGTATGTAATCTGCTGTCTGCTTGTGCTTTATTATCATAGTGGCGAACTTTGATGCCCAGTGGATGTAATATGCCATAATTTCTTTATTGTATAGTCTAGGTTTTTTCTTATTCACGATGCTGCAGTTATTTTACTGTATATATATCCTGTCTTCGCAGTAAACCGGCCAAACCGTAAAATTACGATACATAATCGGGTCGTCATGCAATCACGATGTATGATCCGCATCATGGGCCTCGTCAAACTGGACCACTAGTAGATTCGGGCCTTTAATAGGCCGAGTAACCCCCGGCCCTCTTTTCGCAAGAAAACTCAATGGGCTTTTAGGAGGCTGAGAAGTAGGTTGGGCCTGAAACGTGCCGAACAGGTCACGGGCCGGCAGCAGCCCGAAATGGACCCGACCCATGATTGTGCGAATCAAATCACGGGCTTTTAACAGGCCAAAATTGTCTCGGTCCTTGTTTGGCCCAATCAGATATCGGCTGCGAGCAGGCCAGATGCAAACCGTGCCGTAGTTAGGTTCAACTATATGACGGGCTTTTAACAGGCCGAAATTAATATAGGGCCGAAATGTTAAACGGGCCCTTAACAGGCCGAAACTAATATTAGGCCGAATTACTAAATGGGCCTTTAGCAAGTGGGCCCAAAAGCATAGCGTCCAGTTAACGGGCCCAATCTGATATGGGCCATAATTGAGGCCAAAGCCTCTTAAAGGGCCAGACTTGATCTGGGCCGTGATTTGGCCCAGAACGTGGGAGGCTTTTAACGGGCCGGATCTCATATGGGCCATTATTAGGCCCGGAACGTGGCAGGCCATTAATGGACCGGATCAAATATGGGCCGGCATTTGGCCCAAAACATGGCAGCCAGTTAATGGGCCGGCCTACTAGGGTCCTCAAAATCTTGTGGGCCTACAGCTAGGCCGGCCCATTAGTGTCGGCGAAATCTCGTGGGCCTTTAGCTGGGCCGGCCCATTATGATTCGCAAGAATTTTGTGGGCCTTTACCTGGGCCGGCCCATTATGGCACACAAAAATCTTGTGGGCCTTTACCTGGGCCGGCCCATTATGGCCCGCGAAATCTTGTGGGCCTTTAGCTGGGCCAGCCCATTATGGTCCGCAAAATCTCGTGGGCCTTTAGCTGGGCCGGCCCAGTATGGTCCGCAAAATCTTGTGGGCCTTCAGTTGGGCCGTCCCATTTAAACTTGATGGGCCGTGCCACATGTCGACGCATCATAGGCGCCTTCTGTCTAATGAGTGGATGACATCTGTCCCAACGATGAGCCGACACGTGTTTCCTCCAGCCAATGATGATTTTACACGTGGAAAATCCCCATTGGTCGCTGCTGTTAACGGGTTATCGGATCCAAAACCCGACCCGATAGCTTAACGGTGTTCCGTTACGGTGGATGCCACGTGTCGGTCACCCTTGACGAAAGCACTTCTGTGACGCGCGATTTATCGTCATGGAAGTGGACACTTCCGTGATGATAATTTTTGTAATGTCATGGAACACTTCTACGACAACACAGGTATGACTATCTTGATTCTGTCATAAATTTGTCATGGATGTACATGCATGACAAAAAACGCGACCTACTGTGACAAACACGTATCATCACAGAAGTGTATTTTTTTGTAGTGACATGAACATCATCATTAACATTATCACTAGGTCCATGTTCATTACAGATTGTGTTTTAGCATCAGAGATAGAAATATTATTGGGGTTCTCAGGTGTGTAAGCAATAGGTTCACTAGAAGCATGCAAAGTCCTATCATTTTTGTTTTTCTTCTTTTTGGAAGGACTAGGTGCATCAACATTATTTCTCTGAGAATCTTGCTCAATTCTCTTAGGATGGCCTTCAGGATACAAAGGTTCCTGAGTCATTTTACCAGTTCTAGTAGCCACTCTAACAGCAAAGTCATTATTCTTACTATTCAATTCATTGAGAAAATCGTTCTGAGCTTTAAGTACTTGTTCTACTTGAGTGGTAACCATATAAGCATGTTTACTAATGAGTTTAAGTTCACCTTTAACTCTAGACATATAATCACCCAAGTGTTCAATCATATACGCATTTTGTTTTAATTGTCTACCAAAATAAGCATTAAAATCTTCTTGCTTAACCATAAAGTTATCAAACTCATCCAAACATTGGCTAGCAAACTTAGTAGGAGGGATTTCAGCTTTATCATATCTATAGAGAGAATTTACCTTTACTACTTGTGTCGGGTTATCAAGACCATGTGTTTGTTCAATAGGTAATGGGTTAAAATCATGTATTTCTTCAACAGGCGGTAAATTAAGACCATGTATTTCTTCAATAGGAGGTAAATTCTTAACATCTTCAGCCTTTATACCTTTTTCTTTCATAGATTTCTTTGCCTCTTGCATATCTTCAGGACTGAGAAATAGAACACCCCTTTTCTTCGGAGTTGGAGGAATAGGCTCAGGAGTTGGCTCAGGAAGTGTCCAATTATTTTCATTAGTCAACATATTATTCAATAGAATTTCAGCTTCATCTGGTGTTCTTTCCCTGAAAACAGAACCAGCACAACTATCCAGGTGGTCTCTGGAAGCATCGGTTAGTCCATTATAAAAGATATCAAGTATTTCATTTTTCTTAAGAGGATGATCAGGCAAAGCATTAAGTAATTGGAGAAGTCTCCCCCAAGCTTGTGGGAGACTCTCTTCTTCAATTTGCACAAAATTATATATTTCCCTTAAAGCAGCTTGTTTCTTATGAGCGGGGAAATACTTAGCAAAGAAGTAATAAATCATGTCCTGGGGACTACGCACACAACTAGGATCAAGAGAATTAAACCATATTTTAGCATCACCCTTTAATGAGAACGGAAATATTTTAAGAATATAAAAGTAGCGGGTTCTCTCATCATTAGTGAACAAGGTGGCTATATCATTTAATTTAGTAAGATGTGCCACAATAGTTTCAGATTCATAGCCATAAAAAGGATCAGATTCAACCAAAGTAATTATATCAGGGTCGATAGAGAATTCATAATCCTTATCAGTAACAAAGATAGGTGAAGTAGCATAAGCAGGATCATATTTCATTCTAGCATTCAGAGTTTTTTGTTTAAGCTTAGCTAATAATTTCTTAATATCACTTCTATCATTGCAAGCAAGAAAGTCTCTAGCAGTTTTTTCATCCATAACATAGCCCTCAGGCACAACAGGCAATTCATATCTAGGGGGAGAATCTTCATCATCACTTTCATCAATATTATCAGTTTCAATAATTTCATTCTCTCTAGCCCTAGCAAGTTGTTCATCAAGAAATTCACCAAGTGGCACAGTAGTATCAAGCATAGAAGTAGTTTCATCATAAGTATCATGCATAGCAGAAGTGGCATCATCAATAACATGCGACATATCAGAATTAATAGCAGAAGCAGGTTTAGGTGTCGCAAACTTACTCAAAACAGAAGGTGAATCAAGTGCAGAGCTAGATGGCAGTTCCTTACTTCCCCTCGTAGTTGAGGGATAAATTTTTGTTTTCTCGTCTTTCAAGTTCCTCATAGTGACCAGCAGATATAAATACCAAGTGACTCAAAGAATAGAGCTATGCTCCCCGGCAACGGCACCAGAAAATAGTCTTGATAACCCACAAGTATAGGGGATCGCAACAGTTTTCGAGGGTAGAGTATTCAACCCAAATTTATTGATTCGACACAAGGGGAGCCAAAGAATATTCTCAAGTATTAGCAGTTGAGTTGTCAATTCAACCACACCTGGATAACTTAGTATCTGCAGCAAAGTATTTAGTAGCAAAGTAGGATGCAAGTAACGGTAACAGTAGCAAAGTAATATTTTTGGGTTTTGTAGTGATTGTAACAGTAGCAACGGTAAAGTAAAGCGGAGAACAATATATGAAAAGCTCGTAGGCATTGGATCGGTGATGGAGAATTATGCCGGATGCTTCATCATGTAACAGTCATAACATAGGGTGACACAGAACTAGCTCCAATTCATCAATGTAATGTAGGCATGTATTCCGAATATTTTGAGCGGCATGCTTTCGTTGTCAACACGACAACCAAGAGATCTCGGTATCTTCCATGCTACATATATTATAGGTGGTTCCCAAACAGAATGTTAAAGTTTATACTCCCCCACCACCAAAAAGCACACTCCACGGCTGGTCCGAAACAACGGGTACCGTCCAACTAACAACAGTCCTGGGGGAGTTTTGTTTGCAATTGTTTTGATTTGATTAGAGCATGGGACTGGGCATCCCGGTTACCAGCCATTTTCTCGTGAATGATGAGCGGAGTCCACTCATCGTGAGAATAACCCACCTAGCATGGAAGTTATTGACAGCCCTAGATGGTACATGAGCGATTTGAGCATACAAAATAGATTACCATTTGAAGGTTTAGAGTTTGGCACATGCGAATTTACTTGGAACGACAGGTAAATGCCGCATATAGGAAGGTATGGTGGACTCATATGGAACAACTTTGGGGTTTATGGAAGTGTATGCACAAGCAGTACTCCCACTTAGTACAAGTGAAGGCTAGAAAGGGACTGTGAAGCGACCAACTAGAGAGCGCCAATAGTCATAAACATGCATTGAGATTAACCAACATTGAGTGTGATAACCCACAAGTATAGGGGATCGCAACAGTTTTCGAGGGTAGAGTATTCAACCCAAATTTATTGATTCGACACAAGGGGAGCCAAAGAATATTCTCAAGTATTAGCAGTTGAGTTGTCAATTCAACCACACCTGGATAACTTAGTACCTGCAGCAAAGTATTTAGTAGCAAAGTAGTATGGAAGTAACGGTAAGAGTAGCAAAGTAATATTTTTGGGTTTTGTAGTGATTGTAACAGTAACAACGGTAAAGTAAATAAGCGGAGAACAATATATGAAAAGCTCGTAGGCATTGGATCGGTGATGGAGAATTATGCTGGATGCGGTTCATCATGTAACAGTCATAAAATAGGGTGACACAGAACTAGCTCCAATTCATCAATGTAACGTAGGCATGTATTCCGAATATAGTCATACGTGCTTATGGAAAAGAACTTGCATGACATATTTTGTCCTACCCTTCCATGGCAGCGGGATCCTAGCGGAAACTAAGGGATATTAAGGCCTCCTTTTAATAGAGTACCAGACCAAAGCATTAACACATAGTGAATACATGAACTCCTCAAACTACGGTCATCACCGGGAGTGGTCTCGATTATTGTCACTTCGGGGTTGCCGGATCATACCACATAGTAGGTGACTATACACTTGCAAGATAGGATCAAGAACTCACATATATTCATGAAAACATAATAGGTTCAGATCTGAAATCATGGCACTCGGGCCCTAGTGACAAGCATTAAGCATAGCAAAGTCATAGCAACATCAATCTCAGAACATAGTGGATACTAGGGATCAAACCCTAACAAAACTAACTCGATTACATGATAATTCTCATCCAACCCATTGTTGGGGAACGTAGTAATTTCAAAAAAATTCCCACGCACACGCAAGATCATGGTAATGCATAGCAACGAGAGGGGAGAGTGTGTCCACGTACCCTCATAGACCGAAAGCGGAAGCGTTAGCACAACGCGGTTGATGTAGTTGTACGTCTTCACGATCCGACCGATCAAGTACCGAATGCACGGCACCTCCGAGTTCTGCACACGTTCAACTCGATGACGTCCCTCGAACTCCGATCGAGTCGAGTGTTGAGGGAGAGTTCTGTCAGCACAACGGTGTGGTGACGATGATGATGTTCTACCGACGCAGGGCTTCGCCTAAGCACCGCTACGATATTATCGAGGTGGATTATGGTGGAGGGGGGCACCGCACACGGCTAAGAGTTCAAGAGATCAATTGTTGTGTCTATGGGGCGCCCCCTCCTCCGTATATAAAGGGGGGAGGAGGGGGCGGCCAAGGGGGTGGCGCGCCCTAGGAGGGGGAAACCTACTCCAAGTAGGTTTGCCCCTCCCTTTCCTAGTCCAAGAAGGAGGGGGAAGGAAGGAGTGGGAAAGGGGAAAGGCAAGGGCCCCCCCTTCCTTGTCCTATTCAGAATCAAGGGGAGGGGGGCGCCTCTTGCCCTGGCCGGCCCCTCTCTCTCTCAACTACGGCCCAACAAGGCCCATTAGTTGCGGGGGGGGGGGGTCCGGTAACCCCCGGTACTCCGATAAATGTCCGAAACCTTCCGGAACCTTTCCAGTGTCCAAACATAGTCGTCCAATATATCAATCATTACGTCTCGACCATTTCGAGACTCCTCGTCATGTCCGTGATCACATCCGGGACTTCGAACAACCTTCGGTACATCAAAACACATAAACTCATAATATAATCGTCATCAAACTTTAAGCGTGCGGACCCTATGGGTTTGAGAACTATGTAGACATGACCGAGACACGTCTTCGGTCAATAACCAATAGCGGAACCTGGATGCTCATATTGGCTCCCACATATTCTACGAAGATCTTTATCGGTCTGACCGCATAATAACATACGTTGTTCCCTTTGTCATCGGTATGTTACTTGCCCGAGATTCGATCGTCGGTATCTCAATACCTAGTTCAATCTCGTTACCGGCAAGTCTCTTTACTCGTTCTGTAATACATCATCCCGCAACTAACTCATTAGTTGCAATGCTTGCAAGGCTTATAGTGATGCGCATTACCGAGTGGGCCCAGAGATACCTCTCCGACAATCAGAGTGACAAATCCTAATCTCGAAATACGGCAACCCAACAAGTACGTTTGGAGACACCTGTAGAGCACCTTTATAATCACCTAGTTATGTTGTGACGTTTGGCAGCACACAAAGTGTTCCTCCGGTAAACGGGAGTTGCATAATCTCATAGTCATAGGAACATGTATAAGTCATGAAGAAAGCAATAGCAGAATAGTAAACGATCGTGTGCTAAGCTAACGGCATGGGTCAAGTCAATCACATCATTCTCCTGATGATGTGATCCCGTTAATCAAATGAAAACTCATGTCAATGGCTAGGAAACATAACCATCTTTGATCAACGAGCTAGTCAAGTAGAGGCATACTAGTGACACTCTGTTTGTCTATGTATTCACACAAGTATTATGTTTCCGGTTAATACAATTCTAGCATGAATAATAAACATTTATCATGATATAAGGAAATAAATAATAAATTTATTATTGCCTCTAGGGCATATTTCCTTCAGTATCCCACTTGCACTAGAGTCAATAATCTAGATTACACAGTAATGATTCTAACACCCATGGAGCCTTGGTGCTGATCATGTTTTGCTCGTGGAAGAGGCTTAGTCGACGGGTCTGCAACATTCAGATCCGTATGTATCTTGCAAATTTCTATGTATCCCACATGGACTAGATCCCGGATGGAGTTGAAGCGTCTTGGTGTGCTTGGTTCTCTTGTGAAATCTGGATTCCTTTGCCAAGGCAATTGCACCAGTATTTTCACAAAAGATTTTCATTGGACCCGATGCACTAGGTATGACACCTAGATCGGATATGAACTCCTTCATGCAGACTCCTTCATTTTCTGCTTCCGAAGCAGCTATGTACTCCGCTTCACATGTAGATCCCGCCACAACGCTTTGTTTAGAGTTGCACCAACTGACAGCTCCACCGTTCAATGTAAACACGTATCCGGTTTGCGATTTAGAATCGTCCGGATTAGTGTCAAAGCTTGCATCGACGTAACCATATACGACTAGCTCTTTGTCACCTCCATAAACGAGAAACATATCCTTAGTCCTTTTCAGGTATTTCAGGATGTTCTTGACTGCTGTCCAGTGGTCCACTCCTGGATTACTTTGGTACCTCCCTACTAAACTTATAGCAAGGCACACATCAGGTCTGGTACACAGCATTGCATACATGATAGAGCCTATGGCTGAAGCATAGGGAACATCTTTCATCTTCTCTCTATCTTCTGTAGTGGTCGGGCATTGAGTCTTACTCAACTTCACACCTTGTAACACAGGCAAGTACCCTTTCTTTGCTTGATCCATTGTGAACTTCTTCAAAACTTTGTCAATGTATGTGCTTTGTGAAAGTCCAATTAAGCGTCTTGATCTATCTCTATAGATCTTGATGCCCAATATATAAGCAGCTTCACCGAGGTCCTTCATTGAAAAACTCTTATTCAAGTATCCCTTTATGCTATCCAGAAATTCTATGTCATTTCCAATCAACAATATGTCATCCACATATAATATCAGAAATGCTACAAAGCTCCCTCTCACTTTCTTGTAAATACAGGCTTCTCCAAAAGTCTGTATAAAACCAAATGCTTTGATCACACTATCAAAGCGTTTATTCCAACTCCGAGAGGCTTGCACCAGTCCATAAATGGATCAATGGAGCTTGCACACTTTGTTAGCTCCCTTTGGATCGACAAAACCTTCCGCTGCATCATATACAACTCTTCTTCCAGAAATCCATTCAGGAATGCAGTTTTTACATCCATTTGCCAAATTTCACAATCATAAAATGCGGCAATTGCTAACATGATTCGGACAGACTTAAGCATCGCTACGGGTGAGAAAGTCTCATCGTAGTCAATCCCTTGAACTTGTCGAAAACCTTTTGCAACAAGTCGAGCTTTATAGACAGTAACATTACCGTCAGCGTCAGTCTTCTTCTTGAAGATCCATTTATTCTCAATTGCGTGCCGATCATCGGGTAAGTCAACCAAAGTCCACACTTTGTTCTCATACATGGATCCCATCTCAGATTTCATGTCCTCAAGCCATTTTGCGGAATCTGGGCTCACCATCGCTTCTTCATAGTTCATAGGTTCGTCATGGTCTAGTAACATAACCTCCAGAACAGGATTACGGTACCACTCTGGTGCGGATCTTACTCTGGTTGACCTACGAGGTTCAGTAACAACTTGATCTGAAGTTTCATGATCATCATCATTAACTTCCTCACTAATTGGTGTAGGTGTCACAGGAACCGGTTTCTGTGATGAACTACTTTCCAATAACGGAGCAGGTACAGTTACCTCATCAAGTTCTACTTTCCTCCCACTCAATTCTTTCGAGAGAAACTCCTTCTCTAGAAAGATTCCAAATTTAGCAAAAAAAGTCTTGCCTTCGGATCTGTGATAGAAGGTGTACCCAACAGTTTCTTTTGGGTATCCTATGAAGACACATTTCTCCGATTTGGGTTCGAGCTTATCAGGTTGAAGCTTTTTCACATAAGCATCGCAGCCCCAAACTTTAAGAAATGACAACTTTGGTTTCTTGCCAAACCATAGTTCATAAGGTGTCGTCTCAACGGATTTAGATGGTGCCCTATTTAACGTGAATGCAGCTGTCTCTAGAGCATAACCCCAAAACGCTAGTGGTAAATCAGTAACAGACATCATAGATCGCACCATATCTAGTAAAGTACGATTACGACGTTCGGACACACGATTACACTGTGGTGTTCCGGGTGGCATGAGTTGCGAAACTATTCCGCATTGTTTCAAATGAAGACCAAACTCGTAACTCAAATATTCTCCACCACGATCAGATCGTAGAAACTTTATTTTCTTGTTACGATGATTTTCAACTTCACTCTGAAATTCTTTGAACTTTTCAAATGTTTCAGACTTATGTTTCATTAAGTAGATATACCCATATCTGCTTAAATCATATGTGAAGGTGAGAAAATAACGATACCCGCCCCGAGCCTCAACATTCATCGGACCACATACATCTGTATGTATGATTTCCAACAAATCTGTTGCTCGCTCCATAGTTCCGGAGAACGGCGTTTTAGTCATCTTGCCCATGAGGCATGGTTCGCAAGTACCAAGTGATTCATAATCAAGTGGTTCCAAAAGTCCATCAGTATGGAGTTTCTTCATGCGCTTTACACCAATATGACCTAAACGGCAGTGCCACAAATAAGTTGCACTATCATTATCAACTCTGCATCTTTTGGCTTCAATATTATGAATATGTGTATTAGTACTATCGAGATTCAACAAAAATAGACCACTCTTCAAGGGTGCATGACCATAAAAGATATTACTCATATAAATAGAATAACCATTATTCTCTGATTTAAATGAATAACCGTCTCGCATCAAACAAGATCTAGATATAATGGTCATGCTCAATGCTGGCACCAAATAACAATTATTCAGGTCTAAAACTAATCCCGAAGGTAGATGTAGAGGTAGCGTGCCGACCGCGATCACATCGACTTTGGAACCATTCCACGCGCATCGTCACCTCGTCCTCAGCCAATCTTCGCTTAATCTGTAGTCCCTGTTTCGAGTTGCAAATATAACATGTATATCACATATACCTTTGTTGACCTTGCCATCCTTCTTATCCGCCAAATACTTGGGCAGTTCCGCTTCCAGTGACCAGTCTGTTTGCAATAGAAGCACTCAGTCTCAGGCTTAGGTCCAGACTTGGGTTTCTTCTCCTGAGCTGCAACTTGTTTGCTGTTCTTCTTGAAGTTCCCCTTCTTCTTCCCTTTTCCCTTTTTCTTGAAACTAGTGGTCTTGTTGACCATCAACACTTGATGCTCCTTCTTGATTTCTACCTCCGCAGCCTTTAGCATTGCGAAGAGCTCGGGAATCGTCTTATCCATCCCTTGCATATTATAGTTCATCACGAAGCTCTTGTAGCTTGGTGGCAGTGATTGAAGAATTCTGTCAATGACGCTATCATCCGGAAGATTAACTCCCAGTTGAATCAAGTGATAGTTATACACAGACATTCTGAGTATATGCTCACTGACAGAACTATTCTTCTCCATCTTACAGCTGTAGAACTTATTGGAGACTTCATATCTCTCAATCCGGGCATTTGCTTGAAATATTAACTTCAACTCCTGGAACATCTCATATGCTCCATGACGTTCAAAACATCGTTGAAGTCCCGGTTCTAAGCCGTAAAGCATGGCACACTGAACTATCGAGTAGTCATCAGCTTTGCTCTGCCAGACGTTCATAACATATGGTGTTGCTCCTGCAGCAGGTCTGGCACCTAGCGGTGCTTCCAGGACGTAATTCTTCTGTGCAGCAATGAGGATAATCCTCAAGTTACGGACCCAGTCCGTGTAATTGCTACCATCATCTTTCAACTTTGCTTTCTCAAGGAACGCATTAAAATTCAACGGAACAACAGCATGGGCCATCTATCTACAATCAACATAGACAAGCAAAATACTATCAGGTACTAAGTTCATGATAAATTTAAGTTCAATTAATCATATTACTTAAGAACTCTCACTTAGATAGACATCCCTCTAATCCTCTAAGTGATCACGTGATCCATATCAACTAAACCATGTCCGATCATCACGTGAGATGGAGTAGTTTCAATGGTGAACATCACTATGTTGATCATATCTACTATATGATTCACGCTCGACCTTTCGGTCTCAGTGTTCCGAGGCCATATCTGTTATATGCTAGGCTCGTCAAGTTTAACCTGAGTGTTCTGCGTGTGCAACTGTTTTGCACCCGTTGTATTTGAACGTAGAGCCTATCACACCCGATCATCACGTGGTCTCTCAACACGAAGAACTTTCGCAACGGCGCATACTCAGGGAGAACGCTTATACCTTGATAATTTAGTGAGAGATCATCTTATAATGCTACCGTCAACCAAAGCAAGATAAGATGCATAAAAGATAAACATCACATGCAATCAATATAAGTGATATGATATGGCCATCATCATCTTGTGCTTGTGATCTCCATCTCCGAAGCACCGTCATGATCACCATCGTCACCGGTGCGACACCTTGATCTCCATCGTAGCATCGTTGTCGTCGCGCCAACTTATGCTTCTACGGCTATCACTACCGCTTAGTGATAAAGTAAAGCATTACAGGGCGATTGCATTGCATACAATAAAGCGACAACCATATGGCTCCTGCCAGTCGCCGATACCTCGGTTACAAAACATGATCATCTCATACAATAAAATATAGCATCATGCCTTGACCATATCACATCACAACATGCCCTGCAAAAACAAGTTAGACGTCCTCTACTTTGTTGTTGCAAGTTTTACGTGGCTGCTACGGGGTGAGCAAGAACCGTTCTTACCTACGCATCAAAACCACAACGATAGTTTGTCAAGTTAGTGATGTTTTAACCTTCTCAAGGACCGGGCGTAGCCACACTCGGTTCAACTAAAGTTGGAGAAACTGACACCCGCCAGCCACCTGTGTGCAAAGCACGTCGGTAGAACCAGTCTCGCATAAGCGTACGCGTAATGTCGGTCCGGGCCGCTTCATCCAACAATACCGCCGAACCAAAGTGTGACATGCTGGTAAGCAGTATGACTTATATCGCCCACAACTCACTTGTGTTCTACTCGTGCATATTACATCAACGCATAAAACCTGGCTCGGATGCCACTGTTGGGGAACGTAGTAATTTAAAAAAAATCCTACGCACACGCAAGATCATGGTGATGCATAGCAACGAGAGGGGATAGTGTGTCCACATACCCTCGTAGACCGAAAGCGGAAGCATTAGCACAACGCGGTTGATGTAGTCGTACATCTTCACGATCCGACCGATTAAGTACCGAACGCACGGCACCTCCGAGTTTTGCACACGTTCAACTCGCTGACGTCCCTCGAACTCCGATCTAGCCGAGTGTTGAGGGAGAGTTTCGTCAGCACGACGGTGTGGTGACGATGATGATGTTCTACTGACGCAGGGCTTCGCCTAAGCACCGCTACGAGGTGGATTATGGTGGAGGGGGGCACCGCACACGGCTAAGAGATCAAGAGATCAATTGTTGTGTCTATGGGGCGCTGATACGTCTCCAACGTATCTATAATTATGAAGTATTCATGCTATTATATTATCCATCTTAGATGTTTTATATCCATTTATATGATATTTTATATGATTTTTGAGACTAACCTATTAACCTAGAGCCCAGTGCCGGTTTCTTTTTTTCCTTGTTTTTGAGTTTTACAGAAAAGGAATACCAAACGGAGTCCAATTGACATGCCAATTTTTGATGATTTTTTATGGACCAAAAGAAGCCCCTGGAGTAAAAGAGTTGGGCCAGAAGAGTCTCGGGCTGTCCACGAGGGTGGGGGTGCGCCCACCCCCTTGGCGTGGGCCCCTGCCTCGTGGATGACTCGGAGACCCCCCTGACGTGAAACCAACGCCAAAAATTCCTATAAATATAGAAACCCCCAGAAAATAACCTAGATCGGAAGTTCTGCCGCCGCAAGCCTCTGTAGCCACGAGAAATCAATCTAGGCTCTCTTTGGCACCCTGCCAGAGGGGGCCATCATCACCGGAGGCCATGGAGGAGGAACCCGGAGGGGCCATCATCGCCATGAAGGCCAAGGACCAGAGGGAGAACCTCTCCCGATCTAGGGGGGAGGCCATGGAGGAGGAAGCACAAGGGGGAGAACCTCTCCTCCTCTCTCTCGGTGGCGCCGGAGTGCCATCGGGAGGGGAATCATCGCCGCGGTGATCGTCTTCATCAACATCACCATCATCATCACCATCCTCATCTATATTACGCGGTCCACTCTCCCGCACCCCGCTGTAATTCCTACTTGAACATGGTGCTTTATGCCACATATTATGATCCAATGGTGTGTTGCCATCCTATGATGTTTTGAGTCGAAATCTTTTGTCTTTGGGTTGATTGATGATCTAGATTGGTATGAGTTGTATGTTTTACTTTGGTGCTGTCCTATGGTGTCCTCCGTGCCGCGCAAGTGTGAGGGATTCCCGCTGTAGGGTGTTCCAATACATTCATGATTCGCTTATAGTGGGTTGGTGAGTGACTAAAACACAAACCTGAGTAAGTGGGGTTGTTGCGTATGGGAATAAAGAGGACTTGATGCTTTAATGCTATGGTTGGGTTTTACCTTAATGATCTTTAGTAGTTGGATGCTTGCTAGAGTTCCAATCATAAGTGCATATGATCCAAGTAGAGAAAGTATGTTAGCTTATGCCTCTCCCTCATATGAAATTGCAATGACGACTACCAGTCTTGTTAACGATTGCCTAGGATAATTCCGCACACCGACCCACCATTATTCCACACTCGATATTTATAATATTTAGTAATATATTCTAACTTTATGATAAGAGCACCTACTTTTATATTTTAGCTCTCCGATATCATGCAAAGTTATCCTCTTCATACCCACAACGTAGTTTTATTTCTCGTTGCTAGTTGGAAGTAAACGTTCGGTGTACGTAGAGTCGTATCAGTGGCAGATAGGGCTTGAGAGAATATTGATCTTACCTTTAGCTCCTTGTGGGTTCTACACTCCATACTTATCACTTCCACCTTTGGAAATTGCTGCGATGATTCCCTGCACATGGGGATTATCAAGCTCTTTTCTGGCGCCGTTGCCGGGGAGCAATAGTGTGGGGTTGATATTCTCGTGTGTGTTTGTTTGCTTTCTTCACTAAGTAGATTTTGTTTTTCCTTTTTGTTTCTGTTTAGTTTTGGGTGAAACATACAAAAAAATTAAAGAATGAAAATACCAAAAAAAATTACTTGCCTCTCATGCCTAAAAAGTTTGTCAAAAGGAGAAGTGATTGGAAAGTTATGCATTGAAGAAGTGAGGGTCGACCTTGAGCACTTGTGTTCATGCTCACGGAAACAATGTAGAATTTTTCATGGAAGTTTATCTGTAAATAGTTATCCCCTTGTATATATTCATTGTATTATAAAAATAATGTGCTAAACTTTGGTTTTAGGATGATTAGATTGCTTGTTTACTATGTGCAGAACAAAAACAGAAACTTTGGCTCTAGTGCATGAATTTACATTTTTTACTGGATGGTCAAATGGGTCTGAAACTTTTTTAACATTACTTATGTACATATTTTTCAATTTTTCAAATTTATTTCATAATTTTAGGAGTTACAGAAGTTTACTAAACTTCCAGATTACTACAGACTGTCCTGTTTTTGACAGATTCTGTTTTTCGTGTGTTGTTTGCTTATTTTGATGAATCTATGGCTAGTAATGGAGTTTATGAACCATAGAGAAGTTGGAATACAGTAGGTTTAAAACCAATATAAATAAATAATGAGCTCATTACAGTACCTTAAAGTGGTAGTTTGCTTTATTACACTAACGGATCTCACAAAGTTTTTGTTAAAGTTTTGTGTGGATGAAGTGTTCGAAGATCGAGGAGCTATCAATATGAGAAGAATAAAGAGAGGAAAGAGTTCAAGCTTGGGGATGCCCAAGGCACTCCAAGTAAATATTTCAAAGGATACTCAAGCATCTAAGCTTGGGGATGGCCCGGTTGGCATCCCATCTTTCTTCTTCAACAAATATCGGTATACCTCGGTTTTTGTTTTGTTCACATGATTTGTGTCCTTTGTGTTTTTCTTTTTCCTTAAGAACCATGCTAGTATGAGATGTCCCTTCATTCAATTTATAGAATACTTCATGTGCTTCACTTATATCTTTTAAGTATGATTTTATAGAATTGCTCTTTGTGCTTCACTTAAATAATTTGAGTATGGTTTTATAGAATGCTTCGTGTGCTTCACTTATACATTTTGAGCTTGGATATTGGTTAGCCTATATTAATTGTAGAATGATCCATGAACTTCACTTATATCTTTTGGAGTATGAATAATACTATCATCTAAAGAGGGTTTGGAAGAGTGTTAACATTAGGAATTAGTGATCCCACTATTCCGAATGAGAAGAATTTTGCTTATGTGGAGAGTAGAAAAATTTCTATGCTTGTAGATCATGAAAAGAATGCTTTATGTGATGGTTATATTGTTGAATTCATTCATGATGCTACTGAAAGTTATTATGAGGGAGGAATATATGCTTGTAGGAGTTGCAATAATATCAAGTTTCCTCTTTGTGTGCTTAAAGTTTTGAAGTTATACTTGTTTTGCCTTTCTATGCTAGTTAATTCTTGTTCCTATAAATTATGTGTTCACAAAATCCCTAGGCATAGGAAGTGGGTTAGATTTAAATGTGCTAGTCATATTCTTCATGATGCTCTCTTTATGTTTCAATTCTTTTCTTTTATGTGAGCATCATTGAAATCATCATGCCTAGGTAAGACGCATTAAAGAAAAGCGCTTGTTGGGAGACAACCCAATATTTAACCTTACTGTTTTTGTGTGTTTACATGATTAATATACTGTATTAATCATGTTTTATAGCTTTTGTTTCAATAAAGTGCCAAGTAAGACCTTTGGGAAGACTTGGGTGAAAGTTAATGTGATCTTGCTGTAAAAAACAGAAACTTTGCGCTCACGAGATTAGCTGTCACTTTTTACAGAAGAGTGCTTTTGAGTTGATTCTTTTTGCAGAAGATTAATAGACAAATTCCTCACGTCTCCCAATTTATTTCATAATTTTTGGAGTAGCATAAGTATGGTTGCTGTTCAGATCATTACAGACTGTTCTGTTTCTGACAGATTCTGTTTTCATTGCATAGTTTGCTTGTTTTCTAGTTTCTATGGTTTATATTTCTCAATATAAATTGTAGAAATGATATGGTACAGTAGGCATTGTGTGAGAATAATTATGAACCTTGTCTTTGACAGTACCAAGTGAATGGTTTACTCTTTATCATACTAACCTATCTCACGAAGTTCCGTTAAGTTTTGTGTGATTGAAGTTTTCAAGCTTTGGGTGAGATATCGATATGAGGAGAATAAGGAGTGGAAAGTCCCTAAGCTTGGGGATGCCCAAGGCACCCCAAGGTAATATTCAAGGAAGACTCAAGCGCCTAAGCTTGGGGATGCCCCGGAAGGCATCCCCTCTTTCGTCTTCAAAACTATCGGTATACCTTACTCGGAGCTATATTTTTATTCATCACATGATATGTGTTTTGCTTGGAGCGTATTTTCAATTTTACTTGTTGTTTGAATAAAATCATTGGATCTGAAATCTTGAATGAAAAAGAATCCTCCCATGGCTAGTTAATTATTTGACTACTCAGTGTTCTTCACTTATATCTTTTTGGAGTAGTTTGTCATTTACTCACGTGCTTCACATATATCCTATGAGTAAATGGTTGAATGAATTGAATATCATAAATCTGAATTTATATATGTTTCATATGCTTATAACATGGGGAGTAATGACTTCACACATAATAAGTATAGGTAGTAAACTTATTGAAAGTTAGCAAACGCAGAATTGGTCACTTGAACAATTCATGAAAGAATATTGAAGGAAGAGAGATTTCACATATAAATATACTATCTTGGACATCTTTTGTAATTGTGAGCACTCATTAAAATATG
Organism: Triticum aestivum; assembly: GCF_018294505.1. Taxonomy (NCBI): domain Eukaryota; kingdom Viridiplantae; phylum Streptophyta; class Magnoliopsida; order Poales; family Poaceae; genus Triticum; species Triticum aestivum. The sequence goes on along the minus strand of NC_057802.1, from coordinate 474,756,037 downwards.
ACATGCTAAAAGGTTGATGTTGGACAAGGAAGACAACTTAATGGGTTATGTTTTCCTATATCTGAAACGTTATATTGTCTTGGATCATCCAACATGTTGGGCTTGCCTTTCCCTCTCATTGCTAGCCAAATTCTTTGCACCAAGTAGAAATACTACTTGTGCTTCCAAACATCCCTTAAACCAGTTTTGCCATGAGAGTCCACCATACCTACCTAAGGATTGATTAAGATCCTTCAAGTAAGTTGTCATCGGTGCATGCAATAAAAATTGCTCTCTAAATATGTATGATCTATTAGTGCGAAGAAAATAAGCTTTATACGAACTTGTGATAGGGAAGAAATAAAAGCGACGGACTGCATAATAAAGGTCTTTATCACAAGAGGCAATATAAAGTGACGTTCTTTTGCATTAAGATTTTGTGCATCCAACCATAAAAGCGCATGACAACCTCTGCTTCCCTCTGTGAAGGGCCTATCTTTTACTTTTACCTTCTACCCTTATACAAGAGTCATGGTGATCATCACCTTTCCTTTTTACACTTTTTCCTTTGGCAAGCACTTTGTGTTGGAGCGATCCGGATATATATATATCCACTTGGATGTAGGTTTTCATAAATTATTATTGTTGACATTACCCTTGAGGTAAAAGGTTGGGAGGCGAAACTATAAGCCCCTATCTTTCTCTGTGTTCGATTAAAACTTTGAACCCATAAATATCACATGAGTGTTAGCAATTGTGAAAGATTAAATGATAGTTGAGTATGTGGAGTTTGCTGAATCAAAGCTCTTACATAGACCCTTCCCGAAAATAAGATGAATTGCAATTGCTTGATGACTACGAGGACTGTTTGTTAGTTTTCAAGAAAGTTTATGATATATACTTTAACATGTGAATAGCTTGTTACTAGATCATGAAAAGTTTTATGAGATGAGCTACTGTTATGACATATAATGATGCTAGAAAAGGTGATTGAAATTATCATTGATCAAACTTGTGCACCTGCTAGCATTCACACTTCATAAATTATTTCTTTTAAAATTAACCTACTCGAGGACGAGCAGGAATTAAGCTTGGGGATGCTGATACGTCTCCAACGTATCTATAATTTATGAAGTATTCATGCTATTATATTATCCATCTTAGATGTTTTATATGCATTTGTATGATATTTTATATGATTTTCCAGACTAACCTATTAACCTAGAGCCCAGTGCCAGTTTCTGTTTTTTCCTTGTTTTTGAGTTTTACAGAAAAGGAATACCAAACGGAGTCCAATTGACGTGCCAATTTTTGATGATTTTTTATGGACCAAAAGAAGCCCCTGGAATAAAAGAGTTGGGCTAGAAGAGTCCCGGGCTGTCCACGAGGGTGGGGGGCGCGCCCACCCCCTGGGCATGGGCCCCTGCCTAGTGGACGACTAGGAGACCCCCCTGACGTGAAACCAACGCCAAAAATTCCTATAAATACAGAAACCCCCAGAAAATAACCTAGATCGGAAGTTCCGCCGCCGCAAGCCTCTTTAGCCACGAGAATTCAATCTAGGCCCTCTCTGGCACCCTGCCGGAAGGGGCCATCATCACCGGAGGCCATGGAGGAGGATCCTAGAGGGGCCATCATCGCCATGAAGGCCAAGGACCACAGGGAGAACCTCTCCCCATCTAGGGGGGAGGCCATGGAGGAGGAAGCACAAGGGGGAGAACCTCTCCTCCTCTCTCTCGGTGGCGCCGGAGTGCCATCGGGAGGGGAATCATCGCCGCGGTGATCGTCTTCATCAACATCACCATCATCATCTATATTACGTGGTCCACTCTCTCGCACCCCGCTGTAATCCCTACTTGAACATGGTGCTTTATGCCACATATTGTGATCCAATGATGTGTTGCCATCCTATGATGTTTTGAGTAGATATCTTTTGTCTTTGGGTTGATTGATGATCTAGATTGGTATGAGTTGTATGTTTTACTTTGGTGCTGTCCTATGGTGCCCTCCGTGTCGCGCAAGCGTGAGGAATTCCCGCAGTAGGGTGTTGCAATACGTTCATGATTCGTTTATAGTGGGTTGGTGAGTGACTGAAACACAAACCTGAGTAAGTGGGGTTGTTGCGTATGGGAATAAAGAGGACCTGATGCTTTAATGCTATGGTTGGGTTTTACCTTAATGATTTTTAGTAGTTGTGGATGCTTGTTAGAGTTCCAATAATAAGTGCATATGATACAAGTAGAGAAAATATGTTAGCTTATGCCTCTCCCTCATATGAAATTGCAATGACGACTACCGGTCTTGTTAACGATTGCCTAGGATAATTCCGCACACTGACCCATCATTATTCCACACTCACTATTTATAATATTTAGTAATATATTCTAACTGTTGGAAATATGCCCTAGAGGCAATAATAAATGGTTATTATTATATTTCTTTGTTCATGATAATTGTCTATTTTTCATGCTATAATTGTGTTATCCGGAAATCGTAATACATGTGTGAATATATAGACCACAACGTGTACCTAGTAAGCCTCTAGTTGACTAGCTCGTTGATCAACAGATAGTCATGGTTTCCTGACTATGGACATTGGATGTCATTGATAACGGGATCACATCATTAGGAGAATGATGTGATGGACAAGACCCAATCCTAAGCATAGCACAAAAGATCGTGTAGTTCGTTTGCTAGTGCTTTTCCAATGTCAAGTATCATTTCCTTAGACCATGAGATCGTGCAACTCCCGGATACCGTAGGAGTGCTTTGGGTGTGCCAAACGTCACAATGTAACTGGGTGACTATAAAGGTACACTACGGGTATCTCCGAAAGTGTCTGTTGAGTTGGCACGGATCGAGACTGGGATTTGTCACTCCGTATGACGGAGAGGTATCTCTGGGCCCACTCGGTAATGCATCATCATAATGAGCTCAATGTGACTAAGGAGTTAGCCACGGGATCATGCATTACGGTACGAGTAAAGTGACTTGCCGGTAACGAGATTGAACAAGGTATTGGGATACCGACGATCGAATCTCGGGCAAGTAACGTACCGATTGACAAAGGGAATTGTATACGGGATTGATTGAATCCTCGACATCTCGGTTCATCCGATGAGATCATCGTGGAACATGTGGGAGCCAACATGGGTATCCAGATCCCGCTGTTGGTTATTGACCGGAGAGGTGTCTCGGTCATGTCTGCATGTCTCCCGAACCCGTAGGGTCTACACACTTAAGGTTGGGTGATGCTAGGGTTGTAGAGATATTAGTATGCGGAAACCCGAAAGTTGTTCGGAATCCCGGATGAGATCCCGGACGTCACGAGGATTTCCGGAATGGTCCGGAGGTGAAGAATTATATATAGGAAGTCCAGTTTCGGCCACCGGGAAAGTTTCGGGGGTTATTGGTATTGTACCGGGACCACCGGAAGGGTCCCGGGGGTCCACCGGGTGGGGCCACCTATCCCGGAGGGCCCCATGGGCTGAAGTGGGAAGGGAACCAGCCCTTAGTGGGGTGGGGCGCCCCCCATGGGCCTCCCCCTGCACCTAGGGTTGGAAACCCTGGGGGTGGGGGGCGCCCCACTTGACTTGGGGGGAAGTTTCCCCCCTGGCCGCCCCCCCTTGTAGATGGGTTCCAGGGCCGGCGCCCCCCCTCTAGGGGGCTTATATGAAGGGGGGAGGGAGGGCTGCTGTACCCTAGCCCTTGGCGCCTCCCTCTCCCCCTGCAACACCTCTCCCTCCCGCTTGCGCTTGGCGAAGCCCTGCCGGGATCCCGCTACTTCCACCACTATGCCGTCGTGCTGCTGGATCTCCATCAACCTCTCTTTCCCCCTTGCTGGATCAAGAAGGAGGAGACGTCGCTGCTCCGTACGTGTGTTGAACGCGGAGGTGCCGTCCGTTCGGCACTCGGTCATCGGTGATTTTGATCACGGCGAGTACGACTCCATCAACCCCGTTCACTTGAACGCTTCCGCTCGTGATCTACAAGGGTATGTAGATGCACTCCTTTCCCCTCGTTGCTAGTATACTCCATAGATGGATCTTGGTGATGCGTAGGAAATTTTAAAATTCCGCTACGATCCCCAACAGTGGTATCAGAGCCAGGCCTATGCGTAGTTACTATGCACGAGTAGAACACAAAGCAGTTGTGGGCGTAGATGTTGCCAATTCTTCTTGCCTCTACTAGTCTTATCTTGTTTCGGCGGTATTGTGGGATGAAGCGGCCCGGACCGACCTTACACGTACGCTTACATGAGACAGGTTCCACCGACTGACATGCACTAGTTGCATAAGGTGGCTAGCGGGTGTCTGTCTCTCCCACTTTAGTCGGAACGGATTCGATGAAAAGGGTCCTTATGAAGGGTAAATAGAAATTGGCATATCACGTTGTGGTTTTACGTAGGTAAGAAACGTTCTTGCTAGAAACCTATACAAGCCACGTAAAAACTTGCAACAACAATTAGAGGACGTCTAACTTGTTTTTGCAGCATGTGCCTTGTGATGTGATATGGCCAGAAGATGTGATGAATGATATATGTGATGTATGAGATTGATCATATTCTTGTAATAGGAATCACGACTTGCATGTCGATGAGTATGACAACCGGCAGGAGCCATAGGAGTTGTCTTTATTTTTTGTATGACCTGTGTGTCATTGAATAACGCCATGTAAATTACTTTACTTTATTGCTAAACGCGTTAGCCATAGAAGTAGAAGTAATCGTTGGCGTGACAACTTCATGAAGACACAATGATGGAGATCATGGTGTCATGCCGGTGACGAAGATGATCATGGCGCCCCGAAGATGGAGATGAAAGGAGCAAAATGATATTGGCCATATCATGTCACTATTTGTTTGCATGTGATGTTTATCATGTTTTGCATCTTATTTGCTTAGAACGACGGTAGTAAGTAAGATGATCCCTTATAATAATTTCAAGAAAGTGTTCCCCCTAACTGTGCACCGTTGCGAAGGTTCGTTGTTTCGAAGCACCACGTGATGATCGGGTGTGATAGATTCTAACGTTCGCATACAACGGGTGTTGACGAGCCTAGCATGTACAGACATGGCCTCGGAACACACTCAATACACTTAGGTTGACTTGACGAGCCTAGCATGTACAGACATGGCCTCGGAACACGGAAGACCGAAAGGTCGAGCATGAGTCGTATAGAAGATACGATCAACATGGAGATGTTCACCGATCTTGACTAGTCCGTCTCACGTGATGATCGGACACGGCCTAGTTAACTCGGATCATGTTTCACTTAGATGACTAGAGGGATGTCTATCTGAGTGGGAGTTCATTAAATATTTTGATTATATGAACTTAATTATCATGAACTTAGTCTAAAATCTTTACAATATGTCTTGTAGATCAAATGGCCCACGTTGTCCTCAACTTCAACGCGTTCCTAGAGAAAACCAAGCTGAAAGATGATGGCAGCAACTATACGGACTGGGTCCGGAACCTGAGGATCATCCTCATAGCTGCCAAGAAAGATTATGTCTTAGAAGCACCGCTAGGTGAAGCACCCATCCCAGAGAACCAAGACGTTATGAACTCTTGGCAATCACGTGCTGATGATTACTCCCTCGTTCAGTGCGGCATGCTTTACAGCTTAGAACCGGGGCTCCAAAAGCGTTTTGAGAAGCGTGGAGCATATGAGATGTTCGAAGAGCTGAAAATGGTTTTCCAAGCTCATGCCCGGGTCGAGAGATATGAAGTCTCCGACAAGTTCTTCAGCTGTAAAATGGAGGAAAATAGTTCTGTTAGTGAGCACATACTCAGAATGTCTGGGTTACATAACCGCTTGTCTCAGCTGGGAGTCAATCTCCCGGATGACGCGGTCATTGACAGAATCCTCCAGTCGCTTCCACCAAGCTACAAGAGCTTTGTGATGAACTTCAATATGCAGGGGATGGAAAAGACCATTCCTGAGGTATATTCAATGCTGAAATCAGCGGAGGTGGAGATCAAAAAGGAACATCAAGTGTTGATGGTGAATAAAACCACTAAGTTCAAGAAAGGCAAGGGTAAGAAGAACTTCAAGAAGGACGGCAAGGGAGTTGCCGCGCCCGGTAAGCCAGTTGCCGGGAAGAGGTCGAGGAATGGACCCAAGCCTGAGACTGAGTGCTTTTATTGCAAGGGAAGTGGTCACTGGAAGCGGAACTGCCCCAAATACTTAGCGGTCAAGAAGGCCGGCAACACCAAAGGTATATGTGATATACATGTAATTGATGTGTACCTTACCAGTACTCGTAGTAGCTCCTGGGTATTTGATACCGGTGTGGTTGCTCATATTTGTAACTCAAAACAGGAACTGTGGAATAAGCGGAGACTGGCAAAGGACGAGGTGACGATGCGCGTCGGGAATGGTTCCAAGGTCGATGTGATTGCCGTCGGCACGCTGCCTCTACATTTACCTACGGGATTAGTTTTAAACCTCAATAATTGTTATTTAGTGCCAGCTTTGAGCATGAACATTGTATCTGGATCTCGTTTAATTCGAGATGGCTACTCATTTAAATCCGAGAATAATGGTTGTTCTATTTATATGAGAGATATGTTTTATGGTCATGCCCCGCTGCTCAATGGTTTATTCTTGATGAATCTCGAACGTGATGTTACACATATTCATAGTGTGAATACCAAAAGATGTAAAGTTTATAACGATAGTCCCACATACTTGTGGCACTGCCGCCTTGGTCACATTGGTGTCAAGCGCATGAAGAAGCTCCATGCAGATGGACTTTTGGAGTCTCTTGATTACGAATCATTTGACACGTGCGAACCATGCCTCATGGGTAAGATGACCAAGACTCCGTTCTCCGGAACAATGGAGCGAGCAACCAATTTATTGGAAATCATACATACCGATGTGTGCGGTCCAATGAGTGTTGAGGCTCGCGGAGGATATCGTTATGTTCTCACTCTCACTGATGACTTAAGTAGATATGGGTATGTCTACCTAATGAAACACAAGTCTGAAACCTTTGAAAAGTTCAAGGAATTTCAGAGTGAGGTTGAGAATCAACGTGACAGGAAAATAAAGTTCTTACGATCAGATCGTGGTGGAGAATATTTAAGTCACGAATTTGGTACGCACTTAAAGAAATGTGGAATCGTTTCACAACTCACGCCGCCTGGAACACCTCAGCGAAATGGTGTGTCCGAACGTCGTAATCGCACTCTATTGGATATGGTGCGATCTATGATGTCTCTTACCGATCTACCGCTCTCATTTTGGGGCTATGCTTTAGAGACTGCCGCATTCACTTTAAATAGGGCTCCGTCGAAATCCGTTGAGACGACACCGTATGAATTATGGTTTGGGAAGAAACCTAAGCTGTCGTTTCTAAAAGTTTGGGGATGCGATGCTTATGTCAAGAAACTTCAACCTGAAAAGCTCGAACCCAAGTCGGAAAAATGCGTCTTCATAGGATACCCTAAGGAAACCATTGGGTATACCTTCTACCTCAGATCCGAAGGCAAGATCTTTGTTGCCAAGAATGGGTCCTTTCTGGAGAAAGAGTTTCTCTCGAAAGAATTAAGTGGGAGGAAAGTGGAACTTGATGAGGTGATAGTCACCCCTTCCGAACCGGAAAGTAGCGCAGCGCGGGAAGATGTTCCTGTGGTGCCTACACCGACTGGGGAGGAAGTTAATGATGATGATCATGAAGCTTCAGATCAAGTTACTGCTGAACTTCGTAGGTCCACAAGGACACGTTCCGCACCAGAGTGGTACGGCAACCCTGTCCTGGAAATCATGTTGTTAGACAACGGTGAACCTTCGAACTATGAAGAAGCGATGGCGGGCCCGGATTCCGACAAATGGCTAGAAGCCATGAAATCCGAGATAGGATCCATGTATGAAAACGAAGTATGGACTTTGACTGACTTGCCCGATGATCGGCGAGCCATAGAAAATAAATGGATCTTTAAGAAGAAGACAGACGCGGATGGTAATGTGACCATCTATAAGGCTCGACTTGTCGCTAAGGGTTATCGACAAGTTCAAGGGGTTGACTACGATGAGACTTTCTCACCCGTAGCGAAGCTGAAGTCCGTCCGAATCATGTTAGCAATTGCCGCATTCTATGATTATGAGATATGGCAAATGGACGTCAAAACGGCATTCCTTAACGGCTTTCTTAAGGAAGAATTGTATATGATGCAGCCGGAAGGTTTTGTCGATCCTAAGAATGCTAACAAGGTATGCAAGCTCCAGCGCTCCATCTATGGACTGGTGCAAGCATCTCGGAGTTGGAACATTCGTTTTGATGAGATGATCAAAGCGTTTGGGTTTACACAGACTTATGGAGAAGCCTGTGTTTACAAGAAAAGTGAGTGGGAGCTCTGTAGCATTTCTCTTATTATATGTGGATGACATACTATTGATGGGAAATGATATAGAATTCTTAGAAAGTATAAAGGCCTATTTGAATAAGTGTTTTTCAATGAAGGACCTTGGAGAAGCTGCTTATATATTAGGCATCAATATCTATAGAGATAGATCAAGACGCCTCATTGGTCTTTCACAGAGTACGTACCTTGACAAGATATTGAAGAAGTTCAATATGGATCAGTCCAAGAAGGGGTTCTTGCCTGTATTGCAAGGTGTGCAATTGAGCACGGCTCAATGCCCGACCACGACAGAAGATAGAGAAAAGATGAGTGTCATCCCCTATGCCTCGGCCATAGGGTCTATTATGTGCGCCATGCTGTGTACCAGACCTGATGTAAACCTTGCTGTAAGTTTGGTAGGAAGGTACCAAAGTAATCACGGCATGGAACACTGGATAGCGGTCAAGAATATCCTGAAGTACCTGAAGAGGACTAAGGATATGTTTCTCATTTATGGAGGTGACGAAGACTCGTCCTAAAGGGTTACGTCGACGCTAGCTTCGACACAGATCTAGATGACTCGAAGTCACAAACCGGATACGTGTATATTTTGAATGGAGGGGCAGTAAGCTGGTGCAGTTGCAAGCAAAGCGTCGTGGCAGGATCTACATGTGAAGCGGAGTACATGGCAGCCTCAGAGGCAGCGCAAGAAGCAATCTGGATGAAGGAGTTCATTACCGACCTAGGGGTGATTCCCAATGCGTCGGGCCCGATGACTCTCTTCTGTGACAACACTGGAGCTATTGCCCTTGCCAAGGAGCCCAGGTTTCACAGGAAGACCAGGCATATCAAGCGTCGCTTCAACTCCATTCGTGAAAGTGTTCAAAATGGAGACATAGATATTTGTAAAGTACATACGGACCTGAATGTAGCAGATCCGTTGACTAAACCTCTCCCTAGAGCAAAACATGATCAACACCAGAACGCTATGGGTGTTCAATTCATCACAATGTAACTAGATTATTGACTCTAGTGCAAGTGGGAGACTGTTGGAAATATGCCCTTGAGGCAATAATAAATGGTTATTATTATATTTCTTTGTTCATGATAATTGTCTATTGTTCATGCTATAATTGTGTTATCCGGAAATCATAATACATGTGTGAATATATAGACCAAAACGTGTCCCTAGTAAGCCTCTAGTTGACTAGCTCGTTGATCAACAGATAGTCATGGTTTCCTGACTATGGACATTGGATGTCATTGATAACGGGATCACATCATTAGGAGAATGATGTGATGGACAAGACCCAATCCTAAGCATAGCACAAAAGATCGTGTAGTTAGTTCGCTAGAGCTTTTCCAATGTCAAGTATCATTTCCTTAGACCATGAGATCGTGCAACTCTCGGATACCGTAGGAGTGCTTTGGGTGTGCCAAACGTCACAACGTAATTGGGTGACTATAAAGGTACACTACGGGTATCTCCGAAAGTGTCTGTTGAGTTGGCACGGATCGAGACTGGGATTTGTCACTCCGTATGACGGAGAGGTATCTCTGGGCCCACTCGATAATGCATCATCATAATGAGCTCAATGTGACTAAGGAGTTAGCCAAGGATCATGCATTACGGTACGAGTAAAGTGACTTGCCGGTAACGAGATTGAACAAGGTACTGGGATACCGACGATCGAATCTCGGGCAAGTAACGTACCGATTGACAAAGGGAATTGTATACGGGATTGATTGAATCCTTGACATCGTGGTTCATCCGATGAGATCATCGTGGAACATGTGGGAGCCAACATGGGTATCCAGATCCCGCTATTGGTTATTGATCGGAGAGGCGTCTCGGTCATGTCTGCATGTCTCCCGAACCCGTAGGGTCTACACACTTAAGGTTGGGTGACGCTAGGGCTGTAGAGATATTAGTATGCGGAAACCCGAAAGTTGTTCGGAGTCCCGGATGAGATCCCGGACGTCACGAGGAGTTCCGGAATGGTCTGGAGGTGAAGAATTATATATAGGAAGTCCAGTTTCGGCCATCGGGAAAGTTTCGGGGGTTATCGGTATTGTACCGGGACCACCGGAAGGGTCCCGGGGGTCCACCGGGTGGGGCCACCTATCCCGGAGGGCCCCATGGGCTGAAGTGGGAAGGGAACCATCCCTTAGTGGGGTGGGGCGCCCCCCATGGGCCTCCACCTGCGCCTAGGGTTGGAAACCCTGGGGGTGGGGGGCGCCCCACTTGACTTGGGGGGGAAGTTTCCCCCCTGGCCGCCGCCCCCCCCCCTTGTAGATGGGTTCCAGGGCCGGCGCCCCCCCTCCAGGGGGCCTATATAAAGGGGGGAGGGAGGGCTGCTGTACCCTAGCCCTTGGCGCCTCCCTCTCCCCTGCAACACCTCTCCCTCCCGCTTGCGCTTGGCGAAGCCCTGCCGGGATCGCGCTACTTCCACCACCACGCCGTCGTGCTGCTGGATCTCCATCAACCTCTCCTTCCCCCTTGCTGGATCAAGAAGGAGGAGACGTCGCTGCTCCGTACGTGTGTTGAATGCGGAGGTGCCGTCCGTTCGGCACTCGGTCATCGGTGATTTGGATCATGGCGAGTACGACTCCATCAACCCCGTTCACTTGAACGCTTCCGCTCGTGATCTACAAGGGTATGTAGATGCACTCCTTTCCCCTCATTGCTAGTATACTCCATAGATGGATCTTGGTGATGCGTAGGAGATTTTAAAATTCTGCTACTATCCCCAACACTAACTTTATGATAACAACACCTACTTTTATATTTTAGCTCTCCGATATCATGCAAAGTTATCCTCTTCATACCCACAACGTAGTTTAATTCTCGTTGCTAGTTGGAAGAAAACGTTCGGTGTACGTAGAGTCGTATCAGTGGCAGATAGGGCTTGAGAGAATGTTGATCTTACCTTTAGCTCCTTGTGGGTTCGACACTCCATACTTATCACTTCCACCTTTGGAAATTGCTACGATGATTCCCTGCACTTGGTGATTATCAGGCGCCCCCCTCCTCCATATATAAAGGGGGGAGGAGGAGAGGGCCGGCCAAGGGGGTGGCGCGCCCTAGGAGGGGGAAACCTACTCCAAGTAGGTTTGCCCTCCCTTTCCTAGTCCAAGAAGGAGGGGGGAGGAAGGAGTGGGAGAGGGGAAAGGCAAGGGGGCGCCGCCCCCCTTCCTTGTCCTATTCGGACTCAAGGGGAGGGGGCGTGCCTCTTGCCCTGGCCGGCCCCTCTCTCTCTCCACTAGGGCCCAACAAGGCCCATTAGTTCCGGGGGGGGGGGGTTCGGGTAACCCCCGGTACTCCGATAAATGTCTGAAACCTTCCGGAACCTTTCCGGTGTCCAAACATAGTCGTCCAATATATCGATCTTTACGTCTCGACCATTTCGAGACTCCTCGTCATGTCCGTGATCACATCCAGCACTCCGAACAACCTTCGGTACATCAAAATACGTAAACTCATAATATAACCGTCATCAAACTTTAAGCGTGCGGACCCTACGGGTTCGAGAACTATGTAGACATGACCGAGACACGTCTTCGATCAATAACCAATAGCGGAACCTGGATGCTCATATTGGCTCCCACATATTCTACGAAGATCTTTATCGGTCTGACCGCATAACAACATACGTTCTTCGCTTTGTCATCGGTATGTTACTTGCCCGAGATTCGATCGTCGGTATCTCAATACCTAGTTCAATCTCGTTACCGGCAAGTCTCTTTACTCGTTCTGTAATAGATCATCCCGCAACTAACTCGTTAGTTGCAATGCTTGCAAGGCTTATAGTGATGTGCATTACCGAGTGGGCCCAGAGATACCTCTTCGACAATCGGAGTGACAAATCCTAATCTCGAAATACGCCAACCCAACAAGTACCTTTGGAGATACCTGTAGAGCACCTTTATAATCACCCAGTTACGTTGTGACGTTTGGTAGCACACAAAGTGTTCCTTCGGTAAACGGGAGTTGCATAATCTCATAGTCATAGGAACATGTATAAGTCATGAAGAAAGCAATAGCAGAATAGTAAACAATCGTGTGCTAAGCTAATGGAATGGGTCAAGTCAATCACATCATTCTCCTAATGATGTGATCCCGTTAATCAAATGACAACTCATGTCAATGGCTAGGAAACATTACCATCTTTGATCAACGGGCTAGTCAAGTAGAGGCATACTAGTGACACTCTGTTTGTCTATGCATTCACACAAGTATTATGTTTCCGGTTAATACAATTCTAGCATCAATAATAAACATTTATCATGATATAAGGAAATAAATAATAACTTTATTATTGCCTCTAGGGCATATTTCCTTCACCCGTCACCGTCCAGCAAGCCTACGATGGAATTACTCACGCACGGCGGTGAGCATCATGAAATTGGTGATGGAGGATGGTTGATGATGACGACGGCAATGGATTCCCCCTCTCCGGAGCCCCGAATGGACTCCAGATCAGCCCTCCCGAGAGAGTTTAGGGCTTGGCGGCGGCTCCGTATCGTAAAACGGGATGAATCTTTCTCTTTGATTTCTTTCTCCCCGAACACGAATATAAGGAGTTGGAGTTGAGGTCGGTGGAACTCCAGGGGGCCCACGAGGCAGGGGGCGCGCCCCCAGCCTCGTGGAAAGGGTGTGGGCCCCCTGGCCTTGATTCTTTCGCCAGTATTTTTATTATTTCCAAAAATAATCTCCGTGAAGTTTCAGGTCATTCCGAGAACTTTTGTTTCTGCACATAAATAACACATGGCAATTCTGCTGAAAACAGCGTCAGTCCGGGTTAGTTCCATTCAAATCATGCAAGTTAGAGTCCAAAACAAGGGCAAACGTGTTTGGAAAAGTAGATACGACGGAGACGTATCAGAGTGCAAGCATGAGTAGGATATAAATCACCATGAACAAAATATCGTAGAGGCTATGTTGATTTTGTTTCAACTACATGTGTGAACATGTGCCAAGTCAAGCCACTCAAATCATTCAAAGGAGGATACCATCCTATCATACTACATCACAACCATTTTAATTTCCATGTTGGCATGCAAGGTAAACCATTATAAACTCCTACCTAATTAAGCATAGCATGAATAACTATAATCTCTAATTGTCATTGGAAACATGTTTCATTCATAATAGGCTGAATCAGGAACGATGAACTAATCATATTTACAAAAACAAGATAGGTTGAGTTCGTACCAGCTTTTCCTCATCTCAATCATTTCATCATATATCGTCATTATTGCCTTTCACTTGCATGACTGAATGGTGTGGATAATTATAATAGTGCATGTGCATTGGACTAAGCTGGAATCTGCAAAAAATTATTCAAAGGAGAAGACAAGGTAATATGGGCTCTTTGTTAGATTAACAATAATGCATATGAGAGCCACTCAACATTTTCATCGTGGTCTTCTCCTCTTGACCCCCAAAGAAAAGAAAAGAATTTCAAAGAAACACACTGAAATATTTTTGGAGTTGTTGTTTTCTGAAGAAAGAAAAACAAGAACGAGAAAAACTATTTACACGGGAAAGCTCCCAGCAAGCAAAAGAAGAACAAGAAATCTTTTTGGGTTTGCTTTTAATATTACAACTAAGCATGCATAGAAAGTAAACTAACTACAACTAATATTTTTTTGTTTTTTCTTAAGGTTTTTCAAACACACAAGAAGAAAACAAGAAAAAAGAAATAAACTACATGGATAGTACAGTGAAAGAGTATGAACACCGACAACTGAAATAAGTGTGTGAACCTGAATAAAATGTTGGTGAGAAATACGTACTTCCCCAAGCTTAGGCTTTTGGCCTAAGTTGGTCTTGGCCCATGGATGGCTTGGTGGATATCAAAAGTTGAAGTCGGGGTTGAACTGAGATGCAGCAGCTACTGCTTGGCGAGCTGCCTCATGGAGGCGAGCAACCTCCGATGTTCTTTGATACTCATTTGCCTCCTCTCTAGTTATAAAATATCGCTATTTTCCTGAAAGTAAAAGAAAGCAGGAGTAGGAAGAGTAACATGGACGGTGTGCCATCTATCAAAGATTAGTCTGTACTGGAGGAAGTGTTTGTTCCTCTTAAGAAACTAATATCGTACCATAGCCTCATAATCTAGAAAAGTAGGTGGCGACTCAATACCATACCCTCTTATGGGTACTCCCGAATAATTAGCTAAATGAGTTGCATAAATCCGACCAAATAAGTCCCCATCTTTAGCATTAAGATGTAACCTCCTAGCAATAATGGCCCCCAAGTTATATCGCTTATCGCCTAAAACCGCACATTTGAGGACACTAAGATCTGGTACGCAAATTAAGGTGGCTATGATCATGTTTACCATTAATGCATCTTTCTATAAAGAGAGCAAAGTAGTGTATGGCAGGAAAATGAATGCTCAATATGGCAGCTTGTGTGATATTCTAGTTTCTCCAACGGTGATGCTAGCAAGGAAATCAGTGTATTCAGATTTGTGAGGCTCACTAAGATTACCCTGTCGGTGTCAAAACCGGCGGATCTCGGGTAGGGGGTCCCGAACTGTGCGTCTAGGATTGATGGTAACAGGAGACGGGGGACACGATATTTACCCAGGTTCGGGCCCTCTCTATGGAGTTAATACCCTACTTCCTGCTTGATTGATCTTGATGAATATGATTATTACAAGAGTTGATCTACCACGAGATCGTAATGGCTAAACCCTAGAAGTCTAGCCTGTATGACTATGGTAATGTGTATCCTTTCTGGAATATCCCCTCCGGTTTATATAGACACTGGGGGATCTAGGGTTTACATGGAGTCGGTTACATAAGAAGGAATCTTCATAATCGTTCGCCGAGCTTGCCTTCCACGCCAAGTAGAGTCCAATCCGGACACGGGTATAGTCGTCGGCCTTCATGTCTTCACAGCCCATCAGTCCGGCCCATGGATATTAGGCCGAACGCCCGAGGACCCCTTAGTCCAGGACTCCCTTAGTAGCCCCTGAACCTGGCTTCAATGACGAGGAGTCCGGCGCGCAGATTGTCTTCGGCATTGCAAGGCGGGTTCCCCTTTCTCCGAACTCCAAGATAGTCTTCGGATGCGACGATAGTATCCGGACCTGTTACATACCACACACAACCGCAGAGAGAGAATATATATTTTCACACGAGTTCTATCCGCTGACAGCTTTTTTAATTACACAACATCACGTCTGTTCGGTCATAATTTTGAACCGTTTCTCGTCTGCCGCTCCACGCTTTGAGGCGCGGTTGTCATTGGCACGTCTTGTCAAAGCAGAGATCGTGTCCCCTTATCGCAGGATTCTCATCAATGCGGGTATGAGTAACACAACCGTGCTGTTTATACGGCCCTTGGGAACAGGCGAGTTTTTAGGGCGAGTGAGGAGGCTCTTAATATCCGCTGCCTTTATAAGGGGATAAGGACTCCCTCTTCCTCTCTCACGCCCTCTCTCTGCCTCCATCTTTCCAATCTCAAGCTCCAGCCCCCAAGTGCTCATCTCCTATCCACTCAAGCAACCATGTCCGGATCCGGAGGTCAGGGCACGTGGATGGTCTCCTCCGTCAAGGAGGAGGACATTACTGAGCTTCGGGTGGCCAGATATTTGGCGAAGGAGATCGCCCACCGTCTGCCGGCCGAGGGACAAGTCGTTCCCACGCCGAACCCCACTGAGAGGGTAGTATTCATCCCCCATTTCCTCCGGGGGCTAGGGTTTCCACTCCACCCTTTCGTCCGCGGGCTGATGTATTATTACGGGATAGATTTCCATGATCTGTCCCCGAATTCCTTCCTCAACATCTCGGCATTTATCGTCGTGTGCGAGGCCTTCCTCCGCATCCACCCGCACTTCGGGCTATGGCTCAAAGTCTTCAACATGAAGCCGAAGGTGGTGGATGGCCAGCACGCGGAGTGCGGAGGAGCCATGGTGAGCAAGCTATCCAACGCCTCCTGGCCCAAAGGCACTTTTGTGGAGACAGTGAAGGAGTGGCAGAAGTAGTGGTTCTACATCACAGAACCTCGCGGCACCTCCTGGGCCGCAGCTGCCAAATTCCGCTCTGGTGCTCTCATGCGACTCACCTCCTGGGTCGAGAACAGTCCAGACTGGTGTTCACCTGACGAGCTGATAGCGCTATAGACGCGCGTTCAAAGCATGGTGACCAAAAACGTCAAGCTTGTTGAGGTCATCTAGGTGATGCTAGTCCGCTGGATTCTTCCGTGCCAGCGCCGAAACCGCCCTTTGTGGGAGTTCAATTCGAAGAAGCACCAGACCTTGATAAGGCTCTTCGAGACTACTCACGAAGGTGCCTGAAAGTTGCTCTTTAAGAGCAACGAGAAGCCACCGGCCATGGGCTCAGACCGTGGTCATGATTGTAAACACCCCGCCAGTGAGGTATATTTTTTCTGACGTATCCCCAACTTAAATGTTTCGAGGATGATGTCTAAGCTTTTATTATTGCTCTTTCAAGACTGGATGGAGAGGGCGAGGCGGATCCAGTGTCCGGCTCCGCTGCCTGAAGAACCGGTCACCCCGCGCCTGGCGAAGATTCTGGTGCCGGCGCCATATAAGGCGCCGGAGAAGAAGGCCAAGGGGGCCAAGAGTGGCCCCCGTCGCAAGGGCACTCCGGACGTGACGTCCGAAGACGACGAAGCTCATTCCTCTGTCCCTGAGGATAATGATGAGGAAGAGGAGGAGGAGGAGGTGGAAAACAACCCTCCCCCCGAGGAGAAGAAGAAAAAGAGGGCGGCTTGAGACGCCCAAGAAGGGGAAGGGCGTCCCAGCGGTCAACACCGCGTGGGACGTCGACAGCAGTCCGGAACGACGCCCCCGCACTAAGCCCCAGGCCGCATCGTAAGTGACGTGGCTCGCTCATGCGCGTATCCGTCCCTTTCTCTTTATTATCTTGACATGGTTAAATGCAGTATCACAGTCCGGCCCGTGATCTTATCCAGCGATCCTCATCTGGAGGTTCGTTGGCTCCGTCGGAGATGGCGAGCATGTCGCCACCGCCTTCTTACTCCCCTGGGGCCAGGGACGACGCCGAAGTGCTGTCCCGGAGGACCACTCCGAACCTGGCAGGAGCCCAAGGCGCTGTCCGGGAGGCACCACAAGGAAGGCCTCCACTGCCGAACACATGGGGGAACCGAGCCCCATGGAGACTGGAGAAGAGGGCCGCATCCAGTTCGGCCCTCAGCCGAATATGATTCTGGAGACTCATATAGCTCCGGAGTCAGGCGAGCAGCCCCATTTGAAGGAGGGGGTGTGCTGCTTCCACCGGTGGCCCCCGTCCATCCAGGGGCGCCGGATAACCTGATGGAGGCGCTACGAGGCGCCTCCGTCATGGACGAGCACCGTGTCCTTATGGGGGCGGTGATCGAGAAGGTTCAGTCCGCCAAGAGCGGACTGAATGAAGCCTGCAGCAACCTATTGACAGGTTTCGAGGTAAGAAAGAGAAAAACCCCGTGTAGTCCGTAGCCCCTGAGACACTGTCCGGTGTTCGGCGAGAAGAACCGGACAGAGGATCAATCCTTAATTATAGGAGGCTGACTGAATATGTATCAATAAGCCGGAGTCACTGTTGGCCGCGACCTCGCATGCTGCCGAGGTCTCCAAACTGAAGCGGAGGCTGGAGCGGATCGAGAACGAGCTCGGCGAGGTTAGAATTCGGCTCCAGGAGAAGCAAGGTGAGGAACGACCTGCTATGTGTTCGGAAATGAATAACTGTTGTATATTGACAGCGGTGTTATGATATGTGCAGAAGCCCCGACCGAGGTCGAGGCACCGAGGAAGGCCCTGGGCGAGGCCGAGGATAAGGCTGTCCAGCGGCAAGCCGCCCGTAAGAAGCTCAAGGCCCGGGTCAAAGAAGTCCAGCAGGAGCTTCAGGATGCGGTTAACAAATGTGAGACCTTGGAGAATGATGCGTCGGCTCAAGGGGCCAAACTCACCAAGGCTCGTCAGAGCATGGAGACCGCACGGAATGAGGCCCAGGCCGCCCTCTAGGAGATCCAGGAGGCCAAGAAGATCACGGCGGGTAAGGCTTTTAAGATGCAAAGCAAGTATGCGGAGAAGCAGTACCTTTTACTAACCCGGGTTCGGAGTTCCCCAGCGGCTTTTGCTGATTTACCACGCAGTGTATTGGACGCCGCTGAGTTCTATCGAGCCGAAGGAGGGGGTTCTACGGAGAAGCTCTTCTGGTCGCAATATGTGGTGTCAGAGCCTCCCGTGTTCTTCACCGATCAGCTGAAACAGCTGGTGGAGCTGCACAGGGTGGCCGAATTAGCCATGAAGGATTTGACAATCCGGCTATGGCCAGCCGAAGCTATGCCTGGCAGCTACTTCGGGCTCGTGAGGCAGATGGTGAACGCCTGTCCTCGGCTGGACGTCGTCAAGCGCTCCGCCTGTATTGAAGGTGCCCGTATGGCCTTCGCTCGCTGCAAGATGTGGTGGGCGAAGATGAACGCCGTTGAAGCTGCCAGCGGGCCGCCGGAGGGCAAGGAGCACCGCACACCCGAGCGATATTTTGCGGATGTCGTAGAAGGGTCTCGACTTTTAGCGGCGCAATGTTCGCAGGACATTGTATTTGAATGAATGTATTCATGTTTCCTTTGCCTTGTAGTATGAAAACAAAGCCGGTTTTTGCAAAGTAATTTTATTATGCTTTGAATTGTTTCCTCCTGTGCGGCCGTGTTGCATGTAATCTGAGGGTTGGCCAGTCGTCGGCTTCTGCCCTCACGTAGGTAGTACGGAGGTGTTCGGGATGGAATCTAAACAATCTTGATCCAATTACATGGTCCTTGAAGGAGTTGTTTATCGCAACGAACAAGGCAATCAGACTATACGGCTTGAACGCCCTCACTTAGCCATAGGAGTTTTGTAATAAAGCATGGGCGCAGCCCCTGGTTTAAACCAGAGTGCTGTTAGCGTCTGATCGGGAAGTGCCGATCTCTCGCATAGCGCGGAAAAAATCTCCAACGATTTGTAACCCTCGAGTAGCTGACCGGCTCTCACCATATCATGACAGTCAGTTTTCGGCTTTCTCTACTGAGGTGCTCATCTGGTCAAGGCCAGGGCACAATCGCAGTAGTTATCCCTTTACTACCCTAGCCGATTCAGCGGAACGTAGGGTAGCAAACACAGGAGCCGGGCAACCCAACTATTGACCAAAGACATGATTCGGAGCCAATGCATATAATGCTAAATTCGGGGTGCCGAACTTATCTAGAAGAAGTGTTCGGACTTTGCTGCCTTATTATGGGACGATAGGGAGCCCCTGGCGAATATGAGACATACCAGATTGTACGGATGCGATCAATAAGCAAATCAAAATAAAAATGAAGTAAGAAACGCAAACCACAGAAACTGGGCCATAAACCATTTTTATTGTAACTGTATGGATACGTCAAGGCGTATCCTGTACAAAAAGTGCAATAAGCATCCGGGCTATTTAACATGCCGGAGTTCAGGGGGCGCAGCGTGCGGGTCCTGAGAAATAAGTAGAAATGCCGTCAAGAAGAACGTGTAGAGGTTACCCTACGCACTTATGCTGCTAGCCGTCTTTGTATGTCGATCCTTCGAAGGGACTGGTTATCAGGCACACGGGAAAAGAACCTGAAACAAAAGGAAAAAGGGGAAGGTATATGTGAGTCCAGGGTCGGTCTGGCCGTACTGTGGACCACTAGCTCTGCCTCCGTCGATGCCCATGGAATTTTGAGTGCGTAATTATGTGCACGTGGTATGAAGGCCACTACTTGATCAGGGCTGGGACGGAGGCCGAATTGCTAGTCAAGCTCTTGACGGGCCGAGTTGTCCTATGGCAGCATAGTCCGGACCTTCTTAACGGTGTTCGTGGGCTCGACAACCGGATTGCGGATCTGCTTGAAAAGGTCGTTCTGTATTTCTGCTGCTAGGGCGGCTGTGTGCTCCTCTGTACGGAGGGAGCGTTCCGTATTTCCATTAACTGTTATGACGCCGCGTGGACCGGGCATCTTGAGCTTGAGGTAAGCATAGTGTGGGACCGCGTTGAATCTAGCGAACGCGGTTTGTCCGAGCAGTGCGTGGTAGCCACTGTGGAAGGGGACGATATCGAAGATTAACTATTGGCTTCAGAAGTTGTCCGGAGAACCGAAGACCACTTCCAGTGTGAGTGAGCCCGTGTAGTGGGCCTCAACGCCTGGTATGACTCCTTTAAAGGTAGTCTTTGTGGGTTTGATTCATGAGGGATTAATGCCCATCTTCCGTACTGTATCCTGGTAGAGCAGGTTGAGGCTGCTTCCACCATCCATCAGGACTCGTGTTAGGTGGAATCCGTCGATGATTGGGTCAAGGACCAGTGCGGCCGAACTGCCATGGCGGATACTAGTCGGATGATCTCGGCGATCGAAGGTGATCGGAAATGACGACCACGGATTGAACTTTGGGGCGACTGGCTCTACCGCGTAGACGTCCGAGAGTGCCCGTTTGCGCTCCTTTCTGGGGATGTGCGTGGCGTATATCATGCTCACCATTTTGACTTGGGGGGGAATTTCTTCTGCCCCCCGGTGTTCGGCTGCCGGGGCTCTTCGTCCTCGTCCTCACTTTGTGATCCCTTTTCTTTGTTCTCGGCATTTAACTTGCCAGCCTGTTTGAAGACCCAACAATCTCTGTTGGTGTGATTGGCTTGTTTGTCTGGGGTGCCATGTATCTGGCACGGACGGTCGAGTACGCGGTCCAGGCTGGAAGGTCCCTCATTGTTCCTCTTGTAGGGCTTCTTCCGTTGGCCGGACTTGGAGCCACCGAATCCGGCGTTTACTGTTGTGTCGTCGGTGTTATCGCCACTGCTTTGGCGTTTGTGTCTATTGCGCCGGAGCTTGCCGGTGCTGTTCTTGGCCTCCGAGGGGCCTGCCTCGCTGGCTGTGTTTTTGCTTCGGGCCAGCCAGCTATCCTCACCCGCGCAAAAGCGCATCATGAGTGCTGTGAGGGCTGCCATGGATTTCGGCTTTTCTTGGCCGAGGTGGCGGGCGAGCCATTCGTCACGGATACTGTGTTTAAAGGCCGCTAGGGCTTCAGCATCCGGACAGTCGACGATCTGGTTCTTGTTGGTTAGGAACCTAGTCCAGAATTTTCTGGCTGATTCCACAGATTGTTGAACTATGTGGCTTAAGTCATCGGCATCGGGTGGCCGGACATATGTACCTTGGAAGTTGTCGAGGAAGGCTTCTTCCAAGTCCTCCCAGCTGCCGATGGAGTACTCAGGCAGACTATTTAGCCAGTGTCGAGCTGGTCCTTTGAGCTTTAATGGGAGGTATTTGATGGCGTGGAGGTCGTCTCCTCGGGCCAAGTGGATGTGAAGAATAAAATCTTCGATCCACACTGCGGGGTCGGTTGTTCCGTCGTATGATTCCATATTGACAGGCTTGAACCCCTCGGGGAATTCATGATCCAGCACCTCGTTTGTGAAGCAGAGAGGGTGTGCGGCGCCTCTATAGCGGGCCGCGTCACTGCGTAGTTCCGACGAAGTCCGTCTGTGGTTGTCGGCCCGGGCGTGGTTAGGTTCGTTACGTCCGAATAGGTAGTCGTAGTCGTGCCTTGAGGCGCGTCCTCGTGATCCGTAGATCGATCTTGTATGTCCTGCTCTACTGTCCAGGGTCTGTCGGAGGTCGTACGTGTGACCCCGAACTCTTCCGTCTCTATTTTTACGGGGCGGTGGGGCAGGCTGCTGTTCGGCCTGAGTTGCCGCTTTATCCCGACCGCGGGGTGGCCGGTCGGCCGCCCTGTCTCGACCACGTAGTGGTCGTTCCGAATTACGCGAGGGAGATATGTGCTCCGGTGTCTCCTCATCGAATTGCGGTAGCAGTCTGCGTTTTGGGTAACTCTTGGTTGGGCGCTTGGGGCCGTATTCTTCGGCTGCCAGGACATCAGTCCATCTGTCGACGAGCAGATCTTGTTCAGCTTGAAGCTGCTGCTGTTTCTTTTTCAGGCTCCTTGCGGTGGCTATGAGCTGAAGCTTAAAGCGCTCCTGCTCCAGAGGATCCTCAGGCACGATGAAGTCTTTGTTGCCGAGGCTTGTCTCCTCCTTGGAGGGTGGACGGTAACTGTCGTCCTCCGAGTCATCTTCTATGGCCTGTTCATTAGAGTTATCTTGCCCGTTGCCGTGTTCCTCCTGTTCGGATGCCGCTCCGACAGGGTCTTCATTGTTTTCGGGCGTCGCCTGGAGTACTATTTTCTCCGGTGCCGGTGTTGTCGTCTTTTGAGTTCGTGTGCGGCTCCAACGCCGCGGACTCTGTGGCCTCGGATGGCACGATCTGCTTTGGCTCTAAGGCCGTTGTAGCAGCAGGAACCATCTCCTGGGTGTGATCCGATGATAGATTTAAGTCACGTTCATCGAGGCGAGGGGGAGCGATCGCCGCGGGCTTGAATCCCTTGAAGATCAAGTCTCGACGGATATCCGCGACGTAGTTCAAGCTTCCAAATCTGACCTGATGGCCAGGGGCGTAGCTATCGACCTGCTCCAGATGGCCAAGCGAGTTGGCTCGCAGACGAAGCCGCTGAATACAACAATCTGTCCGGGGAGGAAGGTTCCTCCTTGGACAGCGTCATTATTGACAATTGAAGGGGCCATCGAACCTTTTGTCGACGGCACAGTGGAACTCTCAATGAAAGCATCAATGTCGGTGTCAAAACCGGCGGATCTCGAGTAGGGGGTCCTGAACTGTGCATCTAGGATCGATGGTAACAGGAGAAAGGGGACACGATGTTTACCCAGGTTCGGGCCCTCTCTATGGAGGTAATACCCTACTTCCTGCTTGATTGATCTTGATGAATATGAGTATTACAAGAGTTGATGTACCACGAGATCGTAATGGCTAAACCCTAGAAGTCTAGCCTGTATGACTATGGTAATGTGTATCCTTTCCGGACTATCCCCTCCGGTTTATATAGACACCGGGGGGATCTAGGGTTTACATGGAGTCGGTTACATAAGAAGGAATCTTCATAATCGGTCGCCGAGCTTGCTTTCCACGCCAAGTAGAGTCCATTCCGGACACGAGTACATTCGTCGGCCTTCATGTCTTCACAGCCCATTAGTCTGGCCCATAGATATTAGGCCGGACGCCCGAGGACCCCTTAGTCCAGGACTCCCTCATACCCCACTGTGGAATTTTGCATGCATCACAAAAATCTTCTAGGTCCATGGTATAAGATTCATCATAAAGATCAAACAAGATAGTATGCGTATTACGCTTAGATGAAAACTCAAACGTCCGCACGAGGGAATAGGTGAGATAATAATAATATAAGCACTTGTCTGATAAGAAATCCTCAAGGCCGGCATTTTGTACGTATGCATAGAACTCATCCTTGAAACACGCACGATCCATAAATTCATCCGACGACCATTCACACGGCTTCACTTGAGCTTCCCTTGGTGGTTCAGGGTCCAGTTCGCGTATCGCACGCCTCGGTGCTTGCTTCCTTTAAGAACCACCTTGGTACATTCTCCTAGACATTTTTCTTTCTCTGAAAATTTCTGAAATTTTTAGTGACTCAAAATAAAAGTGAACCAAACTCAACAAAATTGATAGCAACTATTCCCTCAAGTGCATAGAGGCTATATCATGCATCAAAACTACTTTGGACCATATAAATTTGACATGCAATCTCAAGAACAAGGTCACCACAACAGCAAGAACTTGCAATGAATAAAACACTACAACAAAAACTAATTGGACCATTGGAGGAGTCACCTACCAAAGAACAATCCCCCAAAGCAGTTCCGTGAATGGAGCTTTGAGCAAGGAGATCGAAAATGGCAGCAAGATGAGCAAGAATACGAGTTTGAGCTATGGAGTGATTTTTCTGGAGGAAGAAGGAGTGGATGGGTGCTGGAATAAGTGGAGGGGGCCACGTGGGGGCCCACAAGGACAGTGGGCGCGCGCAGGGGGTAGGGCGCGCCCTCCACCCTTGTGGCCATCTGGTGAGGCCCCCTGGTGTGTGTTCAGTGCCAGAAATTCTTAAATATTCTATAAAAAATCATACTAAATTTTCAGGGCATTTGGAGAACTTTTATTTTGAGGACATTTTTTTATTGCACGGATAATTCAGAAAACAGACAGAAAATACTATGTTTGCTTTATTTATTCTAAATAACAAAAAGTAAAAAGTGGGTATAGAGAGTTGTGCTTTCTAAATTCATCCATCTCATGCTCATCAAAAGGAATCCATTAACAAGGTTGATCAAGTCTTATTAACAAACTTCTTTCGAATGACATGAAATCGGAGAACTTTCGAATAACACTAGGTTACCTCAACGGGGATATTCATGTCCCCAACAATAAGAATATCATATTTCCTTTTGACAGTAGGAAGAGGGAATTCAAAACCTCCAATAGTAATAGTTGAAAATTTTCCAATAGAATTGATACTATGAACTTGAGGTTGTTTCTTCGGAAAGTGTATAGTATGCTCATTACCGTTAAGATGAAAAGTGACATTGCCTTTGTTGCAATCAATAACAGCCCCTGCAGTATTCAAAAACGGTCTACCAAGGATGATCGACATACTGTCATCCTCGAGAATATCAAGAATAACAAAGTCCGTTAAGATAGTAACGTTTGCAACCACAACAGGCACATCCTCACAAATACCGATGGGTATAGCAGTTGATTTATCAGCCATTTGCAAAGAAATTTCAGTAGGGGTCAACTTATTCAATTCAAGTCTACGGTACAAAGAGAAAGGCATAACACTAACACCGGCTCCAAGATCACATAAAGCAGTTTTAACATAGTTTCTTTCAATGGAGCATGGTATAGTTGGTACTCCTGGATCTCCAAGTTTCTTTGGTATCCCACCCTTAAAAGTATAATTAGCAAGCATGGTAGAAATTTCAGCTTCATGTATCTTTCTTTTATTATCAACAATATCTTTCATATACTTAGCATAAGGAGGCATTTTAAGCATATGAGTCCAACGCATACGCAAAAAAGATAGGTCTAATCATTTCAGCAAAGCGCTCAAAATCTTCATCATCCTTTTTCTTGGATGGTTTAGGAGGAAAGGGCATGGGTTTCTGAAACCAAGGTTCTCTTTCTTTGCCGTGCTTCCTAGCAACAAAATCTCTCTTATCGTAACGTTGATTCTTTGATTGTGGGTTATCAAGATCAACAACATGTTTAATCTCTACATCATTATCATTACTAGGTTGAGCATCAACATGAACATCCTTATTAACATTATCACTAGGTTCATATTCATCACTAGATTGTGTCTCAGCATCAGAAATAGAAATATCATTGGGATTCTCAGGTGTGTCTATAGCAGGTTCACTAGCATGCAAAGTCCTATCGGTTTTATTTTTCTTTTTAGTATGAGGACTAGGTGCATCAGTATTAGTTCTCTGAGAATCCTGCTCAACTCTCTTAGGATGACCCTCAAGATACAAAGGTTCTTGGGTCATTTTACCACCTCTAGTTATAACCCTAACAGCATTATCATTATTTTTACTATTCAACTCATTAAGAAAATCATCTTGTGCCTTAAGTACTTGTTCTACTTGAGTTGTAACCATGGAAGCATGTTTACTAATAAGCTTAAGATCATTAACAGTTCTACTCATATAATCACTCAAGTGGTCAAGCATATAAGCATTACGTTTCAATTGTCTACTAACATAAGCATTGAAATTTTCTTGTTTAACAATAAAGTTATCAAACTCTTCCAAGCATTGACTAGCAGACTTATTATGAGGAATATCACCTTCATCAAATCTATGGAGAAAGTTTACCTCTACTACCTGTGTCGGGTTATCAAGACCATGTATTTCTTCAATAGGTGGTAAATTTTTAACATCTTCAGCTTTAATACCCTTTTCTTTCATAGATTTCTTTGCCTCTTGCATATCTTCAGGACTGAGAAATAGAACACCCCTTTTCTTCAGAGTTGGCTTAGGAGTTAGTTCAGGAAGTGTCCAATCATTATCATTACTCAATATATTATTCAATAGCAATTCATCTTGCTCAACAGTTCTTTCCCTGAAAACACAACCAGCACAACTATCCAGGTGGTCTTTGGAAGCATCGGTTAGTCCATTATAAAAGATATCAAGTATTTCATTTTTCTCGAGAGCATGATCAGGCAAAGCATTAAGTTATTGGAGAAGCCTCCCCCAAGCTTGCGGGAGACTCTCTTCTTCAATTTGCACAAAATTAAATATCTCCCTTAAAGCAGCTTGTTTCTTATGAGCAGGGAGATATTTTGCAGAGAAGTAGTAAATTATATCCTGGGGACTACGCACACAACCAGGAGCAAGAGAAATAAACCATTGTTTAGCATCACCCTTTAATGAGAAAGTAAACAATTTAAAAATATACTAATAGTGAATTTTTTTCCTCATGAGCAAATAGGGTCGATATATCATTTAATTTAGTAAGATGTGCCACAACAGTTCCAGATTCATAACCATAGAAAGGATCAGATTCAACCAAAGTAATTAAATCAGGATCGATAGAGAATTCATAATGCTTATCAGTAACAAAGATAGGTGAAGTAGCAAAAGTGGGATCATATTTCATTCTAGCATTCAAGGATTTTTCTTTTAGCTTAGCTAACAATTTCCTAAGATCCTCTCTATCATTGCACGCAAAGAAGTCTCTAGCAGTTTCTTCATCCATAACGTAACCCTCAGGTACAACAGGCAATTCATATCTAGGGGGAGAATCATAATCTTCAGTTTCAAAAATATCATCAGCTTCAGTAATTTCATTCTCTCTAACCCTAGCAAGTTGTTCATCAAGAAATTCACCTTGTGGCACAGTATTATCAAGCAGAGAAGTAGTTTCATCATAAGCATCATGCATAGCAGAAGTGGCATCATCAATAACATGCGACATATCAGAATCAATAGTAGGTGTAGGTGTCGCAAGTTTGCTTAAAACAGAAGGAGAATCAAGTGCAGAGCTAGATGGCAGTTCCTTACCTCCCCTCGTAGGTGAGGGATAGATCTTGGTATTTTTGTCTTTCAGATTCCTCATAGTGATCAACAGATATAAATCCCAAGTGACTCAGAGAATAGAGCTATGCTCCCCGGCAATGGTGCCAGAAAAAGGTCTTGATAACCCACAAGTATAGGGGATCGCAACAGTTTTTGAGGGTAGAGTATTCAACCCAAATTTATTGATTCGACACAAGGGGAACCAAAGAATATTCTCAAGTATTAGCAGCTGAGTTGTCAATTCAACAACACCTGAAAGACTTAATATCTGCAGCAAAATATTTAGTAGCAAAGTAGTATGGAAGTAACGGTAACGGTGGCAAAAGTAACAGTAGCAGTTTTGTAGCAATCAAAACAGTGGCAACGGAAAATTAACTTGCCAAAGATCAATATAAAATGAGCTCATAGGCAATGGATCAATGATGGATAATTATGTCGGATGGCATTCATCATGCAACGGTTATAACATAGGGTGATATAGAACTAGCTCCAATTCATCAATAGAATGTAGGCATGTATTCCGAAGTCATACGTGCTTATGGAAAAGAACTTGCATGACATATTTTGTCCTACCCTCCCGTGGCAGCGGGGTCCTATTGGAAACTAAGGGATATTAAGGCCTCTTTTTAATAGAGTACAGACCAAAGCATTAGCACTTAGTGAATACATGAACTCCTCGAACTACTGTCATCACCGGGAGTGGTCCCGACTATTGTCACTCCGGGGTTGCCGGATCATATAACACGTAGTAGGTGACTCTAACTTGCAAGATAGGATCAAGAACACAAATATATTCATGGAAACATAATAGGTTCAGATCTGAAATCATGGCACTCAGGGCCTAGTGACAAGCATTAAGCATACAAAGTCATAGCAACATCACTCTTAGAACATAGTGGATACTAGGGATCAAACCCTAACAAAACTAACTCGATTACATGGTAAATCTCATCCAACCCATCACGGTCCAGCAAGCCTACGATGGGATGACTCACGCACGGCGGTGAGCATCATGAAATTGGTGATGGAGGATGGTTGATGATTACGATGCCGACGGATTCCCCTCTCTGGAGCCCCGAACGGACTCCAGATCTGCCCTTGTGGCGGCTTCGTATCGTAAAACGCGATAAATCCTTCTCGCTGATTGTTTTCTCCCCGAAAGTGAATATATGAAGTTGGAGTTGAGGTCGGTGGTGGTCCAGGGGGCCCACAAGGTCGGAGGGCGCGCCCCCACCCTTGTGGCCAGGGTATGGGCCCCCTTCTATTGATTCTTTTCGCCAATATTTTTTATTAATACCAAAAATGATCTCCGTGAATTTCAGGTCATTCCGAGAACTTTTATTTCTGCACAAAAATAACACCATGGCAATTCTGCTGAAAACAACGTCAGTCCGGGTTAGTTCTATTCAAATCATGCAAGTTAGAATCCAAAACAAGGGCAAAAGAGTTTGGAAAAGAAGATACGATGGAGACGTATCAACTAGATCAATTTTTCTTGCCATGGGAAGAGGTGCTTTGTGATGGGTTCGATCTTACGGTGCTTGATCCTAGTGACAGAAGGGGAACCGACATGTATGTATCATTGCTATTAAGGATAACAAGATGGGGTCTATTTCTACATAAATAGATCTTGTCTACATCATGTCATCGTTCTTATTGCATTACTCCGTTTCTCCATGAACTTAATACACTAGATGCATGCTGGATAGCGGTCGATGTGTGGAGTAGTAGTAGTAGACGCAGGCAGGAGTCAGTCTACTAATCTTGGATGTGATGCCTATATAATGATCATTGCCTGGATATCATCATGATTATTTGAAGTTCTATCAATTGCCCAACAGTAATTTGTTTACCCGCCGTATCCTATTTTTCTCAAGAGAAGCCACTAGTGAAATGTATGACCCCCGGGTATCTTCTTTATTATATTTGCCTTCACGATATATTTTCATTTGCTTTTATTTTCAGATCTATATTTCCTAAAACCCAAAAATACCTTGCTGCACTTTATTTTATTTGCATTTATTCGAGATCTATTTATCCAACATATCATATTTTTATCCCGTCTACTTGCCAATTTCTGGCGTCGTTACCCGAAAGGGATTGACAACCCCTTTAATACATCGGGTTGCGAGTATTTGTTATTTGTATGCGGGTGCCATTCACGTAGTGTTGCATGGTTCTCCTACTGGTTCGATAACCTTGGTCTCATCACTGAGGGAAATACCTACTGTAGTTGTGCTGCATAATCCCTTCCTCTTTGAGGAAATACTAACGTAGTTCAAGCCGTATCAACGGCCTACCGTACGAGCACTTCCACAGAGCAGAAGATGGCATACCGAACGGGCGCTTGCGCCCGTTCATGCGCCCATATGCCATGTCCACCCCGAGAAGCAGAACTCCAGATTCAAAGACGGTCTTCCGAACGAGCTCTTGCGCTCGTACAAGCGCCCGTATGAGGGGATGGCACAGGGCATCGTCTACCAGAACGCACGATGATGTTCCATACGACCGCAACTTGTCATTTGCGCTTCCGTATGAGGGAAAAAAGACCTCTATATGTTTCATTCCCGACGTATGAGGTCGACGAGGTGTTTTCTAACCGACTATTTACATAGTAGCTAATGATTCTCTTTAGCAACTATGTTTTCTTTATTTATCTTTACCGGTTGGGTATACGAACCCCGTTCGTATACCAAATCAATGTTTTTATTTGTGTGTTATTTTCGCAGGGGCTTGGAACTTATGTGGTGACGTGTACGGTATGGTGCCAACCATATAAATGACCCACACAAGCTGCTTGGTTGCTTCATCATGACGAACTCCAACAACAAGTGCCCGGTAAAGTTTTCCATTATGAACCTTGCTCAAATAAAAGTTGCTTAGTATCGAGGTTCTTACCTTAAGTGAGGATCTCCCTTTTTAATTAGGCACCTAGGATTTGCATGCTTGTGTTTTTATATGGTCTCACCCGCACGTCATCCCAAACTAGGAGAGGATCCGGTCCTAGACTTAGTTCTTCATCTTAAGCGAGGTGCTTAGGTAGATGAACCGATCTTGTTGAGGCAAATATTTCTATCGCTTGTGTTCTAATCCTCTGTGCAACAAAAAACCCCGCAAAAGCACAAACATATTTTTGCTTTCTTTTAGTTCTTCTCTAGCAAGTTCTATCGGAGGGAAACCACCGGACCACAACAGCAAATCCATTGAGGCAAGGTCCATGTCTATTAAGAGAGAAGTCATATGCACCCTAACGGTAAAAGTTTCTAACCCTTGCTTAGACGTAAGCTTGGGGAGGTAACCATTTCTCGCGCTCTCCTTTAATAACTACATTTTATTTTCACTTTCGTAATTTTCCCTAGTTTAGTTCTAAGCATGGGGAGGTTACATATTTCATGTGTAGTGTCTTGTTCAATGCTCTTCTCCTATGGTTTTTGTGCATTAGTGTGTCTGATATGTCTCCAATGTATCTATAAAGTTTTATTGTTCCATGTTGTTATATTATCATTCTTGGATGTTTTATAATCATTTTGTAGTCATTTTATATCATTTTTTGGTACTAAATTATTGACAGAGTGCCAAGTGCCAGTTCCTGTTTTTTGCATGTTTTTTACATCGCAGGAAATCAATACCAAACGGAGTCCAAATGCAACGAAACTTTTTGTGGATTTTTTATGGACCAGAAGACATCAAGTGGGCCGAAGAAGCACCTGGGGGCTGCTCCGAGGGTAGCACAACCCACCAGTGCGCGCCTAGAGGCCCAGGCGTGCCCTGGTGGGTTGTGCCCACCTCGGGTGCCCCCCGGACCGCCTCTTTACTCTATAAATACCCCAATATTACAGAAACCCTAGGGGAGTCAACGAAAATCAATTCTAGCTGCCGCAAGTTCCAGAACCACCAGATCCAATCTAGACACCATCACAGAGGGGTTCATCATGTCCATTGGTGCCTCTCCGATGATGCATGAGTAGTTCTTTGTAGACCTACGGGTCCGTAGTTAGTAGCTAGATGGCTTCCTCTCTCTCTCTCTCTCTCTCTCTCTCTCTCTCTCTCTCTCTTGATTCTCAATACAATGGTCTCTTGGTGATCCATATGATGTAGCTCTTTTTGCGGTGTGTTTGTTGGGATCAGATGAACTTTGTGTTTATGATCAGATCTATCTTTTTGTCCATGAAAGTTATTTGAGTCTTCTTGATCTCTTATATGCATAATTGCTTATAGCCTCGTATTTCTTCTCCGATATTTGGGTTTTGTTTGGACAACTTGATCTATTTATCTTGCAATGGGAAGAGGTGCTTTGTGATGGGTTCGATCTTACGGTGCTTGATCCCAGTTACAGAAGGGGAACCGACACGTATGTATCGTTGCTATTAAGGATAACAAGATGGGGTCTATTTCTACATAAATAGATCTTGTCTACATCATGTCATCGTTCTTATTGCATTACTCCATTTCTCCATTAACTTAATACACTAGATGCATGCTGGATAGCGGTCGATGTGTGGAGTAATAGTAGTAGATGCAGGCAGGAGTCGGTCTACTAATCTTGGACGTGATGCCTATATAATGATCATTGCCTTGATATCGTCATGATTATTTGAAGTTCTATCAATTGCCCAACAGTAATTCATTTACCCACCGTTTGCTATTTTTCTCGAGAGAAGCCACTAGTGAAATCTACGGCCCCCCGGTCTCTTCTTTATTATATTTGCTATTGCGATCTATTTTATTTGCTTTTATTTTCAGATCTATTAAACCAAAAATACCTTTCTGCACTTTATTTTATTTGGCGTTCGGTCTATCAAATTATAACAACTCTCTCACGTCCGTTTGCCAATTTCTGGCGCCGTTACCCGAAAGGGATTGACAACCCCTTTGACACCCAGCGGTTGCGAGTAATTGTTATTTGTGTGCAGGTGTTGTTTACGTAGTGTTGCTTGGTTCTACTACTGGCTCGATAACCTTGGTCTCATCACTGAGGGAAATACCTACCATCGCTGTGCTACATCATCCCTTCCTCTTTGGGAAAATACTGACGTAGTCTAGCAGACATCAAAAGGAATTTTTGGCGCCGTTGCCAGGGAGGATCTCGTCATGATAGTCTCCCGGCCACATGCCAATTTTTGGCGCCATTGCCGGGGAGACATCATCAACATCTACCAGGTTCCTAATCACAAATCTCATCTCCTCGCAATTTACATTATTTGCCATTTGCCTCTCGTTTTCCTCCCCCCCCGGCACTTCAAAAAAATTCCGTTTTTATTCGCCCTCTTTTTTGTTCATCGTTTTCTCGTCAGATCTCATGTTTGCTTGTGTTGCCATGTGCCTTCTATTTGCTTGCATCTTCGCTTGCTAAAAATTAGTTGATATGGATCCTCATCCACTTGCTAATCTTTTCAAGAAATCCAATTATGATGAACCCATTACTAGTGAATTGAGTTCACTAGATTATCTTTATGAAGTTCTGCTTGAGATTAATGAATCTGAAAATTGTGATGAAGTGTTAAAAGAAGGAATTTATAAAGTGATTCATGAAAGCTCATTAGATGAAAAGCATGATTGCAATGATGTTCTTATAAATTCTATTAATGTCAATTATGCTAATAATATGCTAAACCCCAAGCTTGGGGATGCTAATATTGCTATGTCCGCTACTGATAATCCTCAAGTGCAAGGAATCATCGTAGCACTTTCCAAAGGTGGAAGTGATAAGTATGGACTGTCGAACCCACAAGGAGCTAAAGGTAAGATCAATATTCTCTCAAGTCCTATCTACCACTGATACGACTCTACGTACACCGAACGTTTGCTTCCAACTAGAAACGAGAAATAAAACTACGTTGTGGGTATGAAGAGGATAACTTTGCATGATATCGGAGAACTTAAATACAAAAATAGGTGTTGTTATCATAAAGTTAGAATATATTACTATATATTATAAATAGCGAGTGTGGAATAATGATGAGTCAGTGTGCGGAATTGTCTTAGGCAATTGTTAACAAGATAGGTAATCATTATTGAAATTTCATATGAGGGAGAGGCATAAGCTAACGTACTTTCTCTTCTTGTATCATATGCACTTATGATTGGAACTCTAACAAGCATCCGCAACTACTAAAGATCATTAAGGTAAAACCCAACCATAGCATTAAAGCATCAAGTCCCCTTTATCCCATACGCAACAACCCCCTTACTCGGGTTTATGCTTCTGTCACTCAAGGTACCCACTATAAGTGAATCATGAACGTATTGCAACACCCTACAGCGGGAATCCCTCACGTGTGCACGACACGGAAGGCACCATAGGACAACACCGAAATAAAACATACAACTCAAACCAATCTATATCATCAATCTGCCCAAAAGACAAAGGAAATCTACTCAAAACATCATAGGATGGCAACACATCATTGGATCATAATATGTGGCGTAAAGCACCATGTTCAAGTAGGGGATTACAGCGGGGTGCGGGAGAGTGGACAGCGTAAAGGAGATGAGGATGGCGTTGATGATGGTGATGTTGATGAAGAGGATCACCACAGCGATGGTTCCCCCGATGGAACTTCGGCGCCACCAAGAGAGAGGGGGAGAGGTTCTCCCCTTTGTTCTTCCTCCTCCTTGGCCCCCCCCCTTAGATGGGGAAAGGTTCTCCCACTGGTCCTTGGCCTCCATGACGATTGTTCTTGAATTGTTCAAGTGACCAATACTACCTATATTTCTTATAAATGAAGTCATTACTCCCCATGGGATAAGCATATGAAGCATATATAATTTCAGATCTGTGATATTCAATTCATTCAACCATTTACTCATTGGACATAAGTGAAGTATGTGAGTAAATGACAAACTACTCCAAAAAGATATAAGTGAAGAACACTGAGTAGTCAAATAATTAACTAGCCATGGGAGGACTCTCTCTCATTCAAGATTTTAGATCCAATGATTTTATTGAAACATCAAGTAAAATGAAAAAACGCTCCAAGCAAAACACATATCATGTGAGGTATAAAAATATAGCTTCGAGTAAGGTATACCGATAGTTTTGAAGATGAAAGAGGGGATGCCTTCCGGGGCATCCCCAGGCTTAGGCGCTTGAGTCTTCCTTGAATATTACCTTGGGGTGCCTTGGGCATCCCCAAGCTTAGGGTCTTTCCACTCCTTATTCTTCTCGTATCGATATCTCACCAAAAACTTGAAAACTTCAATCACACAAAACTTAACAGAACTTCGTGAGATGGGTTAGTATGAGAAAGACAACTCATTCACTTTGGTACTCTCAAGACAAGATTCATAATTGTTCTCACACAATGCCTACTGTACCATATCATTTTACCATTTATATTGAGCAATATAAGCCTTAGAAACTAGAAAACAAGCAAACTATGCATTGAAAATAGAATCCGTCAAAAGCAGAACAATCTGTAATGATCTGAATAACAACCATACTTATGTCACTCCAAAAATTCTGAAAAATTAGGACAATGTAGAAAATTTGTATATCAATCATCTATAAAAAATCAGTATTTTTCAACACTAGTAATTTTAAAGAATTATGTGACTGGGCGCAAAAGTTTCTGTTTTTGCACAGAATCAAATCAAGTATCATCCACACTACCCCAAAGGATTTACTTGGCACTTTATTGAAACAAAAGCTATAAAACATGATTACTACAGTAGCTTAATCATGTGGACACACAAAAACAGTGAGGATAAATATTGGGTTGTCTCCCAACAAGCGCTTTTCTTCAACGCCTTTTTAGCTAGGCATGATGATTTCAATGATGCTCACATAAAAGATAAGAATTGAAACATAATGGGAGCATCATGAAGAATATTACTAGCACATTTAAGTCTAACACACTTCCTATGCATAGGGATTTTGTGAGCAAACAACTTATGGGAACAAGAATCACCTAGCATAGGAAGGCAAAACAAGCATAACTTCAAGATTTTCAACACATAGAGAGGAAACTTTATATTATTGCAACTCCTTCAAGCATATATTCCTCCCTCATAATAATTTTCAGTAGCATCATGAATGAATTCAACAATATAGCTATCACACAAGCATTATTTTCATGATCCACAAGCATAGAAATTTTACCACTCTCCACATAAGCAAATTTATTCTCATTCGGCATAGTGGGAGTATCATAGGAGACCCGAATACTATGAATTGTTTCCACATTAAAGGAGTAATGTTCAGAAAAAGGGTAATCATAATCATGACAAGTTTTATAAATATAATCATCACTACTTTTTATAACATAAGTTTCATCTCAATAATCATCATAAGTAGCAACTTTGTTCTCATCAAAATCAATTGAAACCTCTTCCAAGATAGTGGAATCATTACTAAATAAAGTCATGACCTCTCAAATTCTACTTTTATCATTATAATAAGATTCAATATCCTCCAAAATAGTGGGATAATTATTATCTAAAGTTGACACTCTTCCAAACCCACTTTCAATGATAGTCTTATTCATACTCCAAAAGATATAAGTGAAGTTCAGAGAGCATTCTACAATTAATATAGATCAACCAATATCCAAGCTCAAAATATATAAGTGAATCACACGAAGCATTCTATAAAGCCATGCTCAAAGGATTTAAGTGAAACACAAAGAGCATTCTATAAAGCCATACTCAAAAGATTTAAGTGAAGCACAAAGAGCATTCTGTAAAGTCATACTCAAAAGATTTAAGTGAAACACTAAGAGCATTCTATAAATCAATGGAGGACTATCTCATACTAGCAAGATGCATAGAGGAAAATAAAAGGGAAACAAACACAAAAGACGCAAATCATGTGAACAAAACAAAAACC
This sequence comes from Triticum aestivum, assembly GCF_018294505.1. Classification (NCBI taxonomy): domain Eukaryota; kingdom Viridiplantae; phylum Streptophyta; class Magnoliopsida; order Poales; family Poaceae; genus Triticum; species Triticum aestivum. Next base: position 474,719,908 of record NC_057802.1, on the reverse strand, counting down.
GAGGTATACCGATAATTGTTGAAGAAGAAAGATGGGATGCCAACCGGGGCATCCCCAAGCATAGATCCTTGAGTATCCTTGAAATATTTACTTGGGGTGCCTTGGGCATCCCCAAGCTTGAACTCTTGCCTCTCCTTATTCATCTCATATCGGTAACTCCTCGTTCTTCGAACACTTCATCCACACAAAACTCAACAAAAAACTTTGTGAGATCCGTTAGTATAATAAAGCAAATCACTACCTCTAGGTACTGTTGTAAACTCATTCCAATTTCATATTAGCATTATATATATTGTATTCCAACTTCACCATGGTTCATACCCCCCAATACAACCCATAGATTCATCAAAATAAGCGAACAACACATAGAAAACATAATCTATTAAGAACAGGATGGTCTGTAGCAACGTGGATCTTTCATATACTTCTATAAAGTCTAAAATTTTAAAAATAGGAAAATCTAAAAAAATTGCAGAGCAGTAATGTGTAAAAATTTCAAGATTTTATCATGCTCCAGTAAAAAATAAGAATTCAAACACTACAGCCAAAGTTTCTGCTTTTCTGCTGCACACACCAGACAAGCAATTTAAACATTCTAAAACCAAACCTTGGCACATTATTTGTATAATACATTGAATATATACAAGGGTTTACTTATTTTTGAGAAACTTCCAAGAAAAAATCTACATTGTTTCCATGAGCATGAACACAAGTGTTCAAGGTCAACCCTCACTTCTCCAATGCACAACCTTCCAATCACTTCTCTTTTTGGAAACTTTTTAAGCAAAGGCAAGTAAATTTTTTGTATTTTAATGTTTTCATTTTTTTGTATGTTTCTCCCACAAATAAACAAAAACAAAAAAGAATAAAAAATCTACTTAGTGAAGAAAGCAAACAAGCATACACGAAAATATCAACCCCGCGCTATTGCTCCCCGGCAACGGCGCGAGAAAAGAGCTTGATAATCCTCAAGTGCAAGGAATCATCGTAGCACTTTCCAAAGGTGGAAGTGATAAGTATGGAGTGTCGAACCCACAAGGATTTAAAGGTAAGATCGATATTCTCTCAAGTCCTATCTACAACTGATATGACTCTACGTACACCGAACGTTTGCTTCCAACTAGAAACGAGAAATAAAACTACGTTGTGGGTATGAAGAGGATAACTTCGCATGATATCAAAGAACTTACATATAAAAATAGGTGTTGTTATCATAAAGTTAGAATATATTACTATATATTATAAATAGCGAGTGTGGAATAATGATGAGTCGGTGTGCGGAATTGTCCTAGGCAATTGGTTAACAAGATCGTAATCATTATTGAAATTTCATATGAGGGAGAGGCATAAGCTAACATACTTTCTCTTCTTGGATCATATGCACTTATGATTGGAACTCTAGCAAGCATCCACAACTACTAAAGATCATTAAGGTAAAACCCAACCATAACATTAAAGCATCAAGTCCCCTTTATCCCGTACGCAACAACCCCCTTACTCGGACTATAAGTGAATCATGAACGTATTGCAACACCATACAGCAGGAATCCCTCACGTGTGCGCGACATGGAAGGCGTCATAGGACAGCATTGAAATAAAACATACAACTCAAACCAATCTATATCATCAATCAGCCCAAAAGACAAAGGAAATCTACTCAAAACATCATAGGATGGCAACACATCATTGGATCATAATATGTGGCATAAAGCACCATGTTCAAGTAGGGGATTACAACGGGGTCCGGGAGAGTGGACCGCGTAAAAGAGATGAGGATGGTACTGATGATGGTGATGTTAATGAAGACGATCACCGCGGCGATGGTTCCCTCGATGGCACTCCGGCGCCACCAAGAGAGAGGGGGAGCGGTTCTCCCCTTTGTGCTTCCTCCTCCATGGCCTCCCCCTTAGATGGGGAAAGGTTCTACCTCTGGTCATTGGCCTCCATGACGATGGTGACCCCTCCGGCTTCCTCCTCCATGGCCTCCAGTGACGTTGTCCCCCTCCGGCAAGGTGCCAGAGAGGGCCTAGATTGGTTTTTCGTGGCTACAGAGGTTTACAGAGGCAGAATTTTTGGTGCCGGTCTCACGTCCAGGGGGTCCACGAGGCGCCCACAAGGTCGGAGCACCCTCCCGGGGGGGAGCGTAGGGCGCGCCCCCAACCTTGTGGAGGCCTCATGGCTCTTCTGGCCCAACTCTTTTGCTTTGGGGGCTTCTTCTGATCCATAAAAAATCACCATAAACTATCAGGTCATTTGGACTCCGTTTGATATTCCTTTTCTGCAAAACTAAAAAACAAGGAAAAAACAAAACTGGCACTGGGCTCTAGGTTAATAGGTTAGTCCGAAAAATCATATGAAATAGCATATAAATGCATATAAAACATCCAAGGTAGATAATATAATAGCATGAATACTTCATAAATTATAGATACGTTGGAGACGTATCAACTACTTATTGCAATGATCATGATTGGGGTGATAATGATTCTTATGATCTTAAAAATTTATTTAAACCTCATGATGAATATGCTTGCGATAATATTAAAAGTGGGTTTAGAAGAGAGTCAACTTTAGGTAAAAATAATCCCACATATTTTGAGAGTGTTCAATCTTATGATTTTTTTTTATGAAAGTGGGCTTGGAGAGGTCATGACTTTATTTAATGATAATCCCACTATTTTGGAAGAGTGTCAACGTTGCATGCATGTGGATCATGTAGAGAATATGTTATGTGATAGCTATATTGTTGAATTGAATATGATCCCACATATAATTATTATGAGAGAGGGAAATATGGTTGCAGAAATTTTCATGCTACTAAATTACCTCTCTTCATGTTGAGATTGTCTATGTTTTATTCTTCTTCCTTGCATATGCTAGTCTTTGCTTGTTTTGATAATTTGTTTGATCATAAAATGCCAATGCATAGGAGTATGTTAGACTTAAATGTGTTTTCACACGCTACATGATTCTCTCTTCGTGTTTGAATTACTATCTTTCATGTGAGCATCATTGAAATCTTATGCCTAGCTAGGGGCATAATTTTATAGCGCTTGTTGGGAGGCAACCCAACGAATAAATTTTATTTTTGTCTTTTGATTTCTGTTCTTGAGTGTTGCACAATTATGCTACTGTTATGATTGTGTTTTTGTGGTTTTAATTAGTGTTTGTGCCAAGGAAAGTCTTTGGGATCATGTTGGGTGATAGTTGATTTGATCTTGCTGAAAAACATAAACTTTTGCGTCCAGAAAAACAATTTTTAAAAATCACAGAAGTCACGAAAATTCTGAATTTATTACAGTAGATTGATATACAAATTTCCCAGGTTGTCCTAATTTTTCAGAATTTTTGGAGTTACAGAGGTATTTGAAATATCCAGATTGCTACAGACTGTTCTGTTTTTGACAGATTCTGTTTTCTTTGCGTTGTGTGCTTGTTTTGATGATTCTATGGTTTTATTCAAAGATTTTTTGCCATAGAAAAGTTGGAATATAGTTGATATAATGCAAGAATAAAATATGAATGGGTTTTGCAACAGTACTTATAGTAGTGATTTGCTTTCTTATACTAACGGATCTCACGAAGGTTTTGTTGAGTTTTGTGTGATTGAAGTTTTCAAGATTTGGGTGATGTTACGATGGATGAAGGAATAAGGAGTAAGAAGATCCTAAGGTTGGGGATGCCCATGGCATCCCAAGCTATTATCCAAAGAGAAGAAAACAACTAAGCTTGGGGATGCCCGAGTGGCATCCCTCTTTCTTCTAACGGCCATCGGTATTTTACTCGGAACAATATTTTTATTCGTCACATATATGAGTTTTGCTTGGAGCGTCTTGTATGATATGAGTCTTTGCTTGTTTTGCTTTTTATTTTAAGTATTAAATCCTTGCTGGACACACCTATTTGAGAGAGCCAAAATTATGCCATGACTTGTTAGAATTGCTCTCTATGCTTCACTTAAATCTTTATGAGCTATGGAATTGCTCTAGTGCTTCACTTATATGTTTTTGAGCACGACGTGCTTTAGTATTTTTGAAGAAATGCTCTCATGCTTCACTTAGATTTATTTGAGAGTTAATAATTTTTTAAATAAATTCTCTCTTGCTTCACTTAAATTATTTTGTAAAAAGAAATATGATGCTCATGTTCTTCACTTATATTTGTTTGAGCTTATTAAAAGCAACATATGAAACTAGTTCCAAAGTGATAGATATCCAAGGAGGATATAATAAAAACTTTCATGAAGATCATTGGACAAAATAAACTTGAATCTTTGTAATAGTTTTGAGATATGATGATAGTGATATGTGAGTCATGTTGATGAGTAATTATGCTTTAGTAAGAATATTGGTGTTAAGGTTTGTGATTCCCTATGCAAGCACGAAAGTCAATAGTTATGCAATGAAATTACATCCTACTAGTGGTGAATTATTCGGTGTTAGTTATGCTTAATGCTCACTTATGAGAGTTTTCATTTCTTGGTTGGATGGTTCTCATTCTTTTGCTAGCCTTCAATTGCACTAAGTATGATCACTACTTGTGCATCCAAAATCTTTTAAATCAGTTTTGCCACATGAGTCCACCATACCTACCTATATGCGGTATTCTTTTGCCGTTCTAAGAAAATTTGTATGTGCCATCTCTAATTTTCAAAATAAGTTTCTCTTTTGTGTGCTCGTACCGCTCGCGGGGCGGTGAGGGGTGGCCAATATTTTTCATGCTAGATGTGTTATTCTGAGTGTTTATTCACTTGTCATTGCACGAGAGTAAGGCAAAGGTATTTGGGATGCCCAGTACCGAAATGAAAAATGAATTTACTTTATGTTGTCAAATAAAAAATTCCTCGGAAAGTGTTGGTATGGAGGGCACCCGTGGATACGGTTAGCCATGGAAAGTGAAAGTATGGTTGAAAAAGGAATAAACTTTATTTTCTGTTTGGGAACCGCCTATGATATATCTAGCATGGAAAGTGCAGGGAGCTCGAAGTCGTTTTCGTTGGTGGGAAAAGTATGGCTCTCAAAATGTTTTTACCTGTCAATTTTCGCTTTGAGCTCTGGCACCTCTCAATTTTCTTTTACTTTATGCAATTTTTATTTTAAATTTGTGTCTCCATATTCTCTTATACAGCCCAACTAGGGGGCATTATGATCGTACTTGAGCATTGGGTGTAGCTAATATGCGAGTGTGTTTCATGAATGGATCAATGATTGAGCATGATGGGCTAGGGATAACTTATTTTAGCGTTGATATTTTGAAAGACTTGGTTATTTGTTGGTATGCTTGAGTATTTAAGTCCTCATGTCAAAACTAGACTATTTCTTTGAACCATGTAAAACTCCAAATGTCCATGCTACAAAGAAAATAATATGAGATGACATGTTAGGCAGCATTCCACATCAAAAAAATCTGTTTTTATCATTTACCTACTCAAGGACGAGCAGGAATTAAGCTTGGGGATGCTGATACGTCTCCAACGTTTCTATAATTTTTTATTGTTCCATGTTGTTATATTATCATTCTTGGATGTTTTATAATCATTTTATATCATTTTTTGGTTCTAAACTATTGACATAGTGCAAAGTGCTAGTTGCTGTTTTTTGCATGTTTTTTACATCGCAAGGAATCAATACCAAACGGAGTCCAAACGCAGCGAAACTTTTTGTGGATTTTTTGTGGACCAGAAGACATCTAGTGGGCCAAAGAAGCACCTGGGGGCTGTTCCGAGGGGAGCACAACCCACCAGGGCGTGCCTGGAGGCCCAGGCACGCCCTGGTGGGTTGTGCCCACCTCGGGTGCCCCCCGGACTGCCTCTTTACTCTATAAATACCCCAATATTCCAGAAACCCTAGGGGAGTCGACGAAAATCAATTTCAGCCACCGCAAGTTCCAAAACCACTAGATCCAATCTAGACACCATCACAGAGGGGTTCATCATGTTGATACGTCTCCAACGTATCTATAATTTTTGATTGTCCCATGCTGTTATATTATCAATCTTGGATGTTTTATAATCATTTTATATCATTTTTCGGTACTAACCTATTAACATAGTGCCAAGTGCCAGTTGTTGTTTTCTGTATGTTTTTTACATCGCGGGAAATCAATACCAAACGGAGTCCAAATGCAACGAAACTTCACGGAGAATTTTTTTGGACCAGAAGAGACCTAATGGGCCAAGGCGGCGTCTTGGGGTCCTCCGAGGAGAGCACAACCCACCAGGGCGCGCCATGAAGCCCAGGCACGCCTTGGTGGGTAGTGCCCACCTCTGGTGCCCCCCGGACCGCCTCTTTGCTCTATAAATACCCAAATATTCCAGAAACCCTAGGGGAGTCGAGGAAAATCAATTCCAGCCGCCGAAGAGTCCAGAACCACCAGATCCAATCGAGACACCATCACGGATGGGGTTCACCACCTCCATTGGTGCCTCTCCGATGATGCGTGAGTAGTTCTTTGTAGACCTTCGGGTCCGTAGTTAGTAGCTAGATGGCTTTCTCTCTCTCGCTGGCTTCTCAATACGATGGTCCCTTGGAGATCCATATGATGTAACTCTTTTTGCGGTGTGTTTGTTGGGATCGGATGAACTTTGAATTTATGATCAGATCTATCTTTTTATAACCATGAAAGTATTTGAGTTTCTTTGATCTGTTTTATGCATGATTGCTTATAGCCTCGTATTTCTTCTCCGATATTTGGGTTTTGTTTGGCCAACTTGATCTATTTATCTTGCAATGGGAAGAGGTGCTTTGTAGTGGGTTCGATCTTACAGTGCTTGATCCCACTGACAGAAGGGGAATCAACACGTATGTATCGTTGCTACTAAGGATAAAACGATGGGGTCTATCTCTATATAGATAGATCTTGTCTACATCATGTCATCATTCTTATTGCATTACTCCGTTTTTTCATGAACTTAATACACTAGATGCATGTTGGATAGCGGTCGATGTGTGGAGTAATAGTAGTAGATGCAGGCAGGAGTCGGTCTACTAATCTTGGACGTGATGCCTATATAATGATCATTGCCTGGATATCGTCATGATTATTTAAAGTTCTATCAATTGCCCAACAGTAATTTGTTTACCCACCGTTTGCTATTTTTCTCGAGAGAAGCCACTAGTGAAACCTACGGCCCCCGGGTCTCTTTCTCATATATTTGCCTTTGCGGTCTACTTTTCCTTTGCTTTTATTTTAACATCTATTAAACTAAAAATACAAAAAAACCTTGCTGCGTTTTATTCTTATTTATTTTATTTGGCGTTCGATCTATCAATTTACTACAATTTTATCTCACGTCCGTTTGCCTATCTTGAGGCGCCGTTACCCGGAAGGGATTGACAACCCCTTTAACACGTCGTGTTGCGAGGATTTGTTATCTGTGTGCAGGGGCTGTTTACGTTGTGTTGCTTGGTTCTCCTACTGATTCGATAACCTTGGTTTCATATCTGAGGGAAATACCTACCGCTGCTGTGCTGCATCATCCCTTCCTCTTTGGGGAAATACCGACGTAGCTTCGAGCCACATCACATGTCCATTGGTGCCTCTCCGATGATGTGTGAGTAGTTCTTTGTAGACCTACGGGGCCGTAGTTAGGAGCTAGATGTCTTCCTCTCTCTCTTTTGATTCTCAATACAATGGTTTCTTGGAGATCCATATGATGTAACTCTTTTTGCGGTGTGTTCGTTGGGATCGGATGAACTTTGAGTTTATGATCAGATCTATCTTTTTATCCATGAAAGTTATTTGAGTCTTCTTGATCTCTAATACGCATGATTGCTTATAGCCTCGTATTTCTTCGCCCATATTTGGGTTTGTTTGGCCAACTTGATCTTTTTATCTTGCAATGGGAAGACGTGCTTTGTGATGGGTTCGATCTTACGGTGCTTGATCCCAGTGATAGAAGGAGAACCGACACGTATGTATCGTTGCTATTAAGGATAACAAGATGGGGTCTATTTCTACATAAATTGATCTTGTCTACATCATGTCATCATTCTTATTGCATTACTCCGTTTCTTCGTGAACTTAATACACTAGATGCATGTTGGATAGTGGTCGATGTGTGGAGTAATAGTAGTAGATGCAAGCATGAGTCGGTCTACTAATCTTGGGCGTGATGCCTATATAATGATCATTGCCTGGATATCGTCATGATTATTTGAAGTTCTATCAATTGCCCAACAGTTATTCGTTTACCCACCATTTGATTTTTTTCTCGAGAGAAGCCACTAGTGAAATTTACGGCCCCAGGGTCTCTTCTTTATTATATTTGCCTTTGCGATCTACTTTTCCTTTGCTTTTATTTTCAGATCTATTAAACCAAAAATACAAAAATACCTTATTGCACTTTATTTTATTTGGCGTTCCATCTATCAAATTATTACAACTCTCTCATATCCGTTTGCCAATTTCTGGCGCCGTTACCCGGAAGGGATTGACAACCCCTTTAACACGTCGGGTTGCGAGTATATTTGTTATTTGTGTGCATGTGCTGTTTACGTAGTGTTGCTTGGTTCTCCTACTGGTTCGATAACCTTGGTCTCATCACTGAGGGAAATACCTACCTTCGCTGTGCTGCATCATCCCTTCCTCTTTTGGGAAATACCGACGTAGTCTAGCAGACATCAGCGTCCTGCTGTTTTGACATGCTTGCTTTGCACTTGTTTGAATTAGCTTGTGGAAATCTTATTATCTTCTGAAAAACATTGTCATGTTCTTTTATCAAAAACCCCAATAAAGGAGTCCTTTGAACTGTTTCCTTACTTTCACCTAATAACTTAAGTTGGGGACTCTAGTGGTGGCTTGATTGGTGATTGAATGATTGTAGAGGCTTTTTGCTGATGAGCCCAGAATCTTTGGTTGATCCGGGACGCGCAACGGGGTTTATCTCCGCCAAACTACCATCTCGGGGAACTTAGCTTAGGAGTCTTATGCAACATGACACCACAATGCTCTTGTGTAGTGTTTGAGTTCGAAACCTTTTGCACTTTCGTTCATCTTTTATTGCTAGCCTCTATGGTTGGAACGCCCACGATGCGGCTATATATCCCACGTGTCGAGGCACGACTTAGAGGCATAACCGCATAGTGGTTTTGTCGCAAGAAGGGTCATCTTCACACAATCCCATGTAATGAACAAGAATGGGATAAAGAGTTGGCTTACAATCGCCACTTCACACAATGCATAAATATAATTCATACATCATCCAAAATACAAACATATAGACCGACTACGGTCAAGATCCAGATGAAAATAAGATAACCCCAAATGCTAGATCCCCGATCGTCCCAACTGGGCTCCACTACTGATCATCAGGAAAAGACACATAGTAACGACCACGTTCCTCATCGAACTCCCACTTGAGATCGATCCCATCATCTGCACTGGCATCGTCGGCACCTGCAACTGTTTTGGTAGAATCTGTGAGTCACGGGGACTCAGCAATCTCACACCCGCGAGATCAAGACTATTTAAGCTAATAGGAAAGGATGGTGTAATGAGGTGGAGCTGCAGCGGCAATAAGCATATATGGAGGCTAACATACGCAAGAGAGAGCGAGAAGAGAAGCAACGGAACGGTCGTCATCTAGCAATGACCAAGAAGTGATCCTGAACTCCTACTTACGTCATACATAACTCAGACCGTGTTCACTTCCCGGACTCCGCCAAGAAGAGACCATCACGGCTACACACGAAGTTGATGCATTTTAATTGGGTCAAGTGACAAGTTCTCTACAACCGTACATTAACAAATTCCCATCTGCCTCATAACCGCGGGCACGGCTTTCGAAAGATAATACCCTGCAGGGGTGTCCCAACTTAGCCCATCACAAGCTCTCATGGTCAACGAAGGATAAACCTTCTCCCGGAAAGACCCGATCAGTCTCGGAATCCCGGTTTACAAGACATTTCGACAATGGTAAAACAAGACCAGCAAAGCCGCCCGAATGTGCCGACAAATCCCGATAGGAGCTGCACATATCTCGTTCTCAGGGCACACCGGATAAGTCAAGCTACGAGTAAAACCAGACCTCGAGTTTCCCCGAGGTGGCCCCGCAGGCTGCTCAGTTCGGACCAACACTCGAAGGAGCACTGGCCCGGGGGGGTTAAAATAAGATGACCCTCGGGCTCGCGAAAACCCGGGGGAAAAGGTTAGGTCGCAAATGGTAAAACCAAGGTTGGGCCTTGCTGGAGGAGTTTTATTCAAGGCGAACTGTCAAGGGGGTCCCATAAATCACCCGACCGCGTAAGGAACGCAAACTCAAGGAACATAATCCCGGTATGACAGAAACTAGGGGGCAAGAGTGGAACAAAACACCAGGCATAAGGCCGAGCCTTCCACCCTTTACCAAATATATATAGATGCATTAATTGAATAAGAGATATTGTGATATCCCAACATATCCATGTTCCAACATGGAACAAACTTCAACTTCACCTGCAACTAGCAACGCTATAAGAAGGGCTAAGCAAAAGCGGTAACATAGTCAAACAACGGTTTGCTAGGAAAGGATGGTTAGGGGCTGACATGGCAATATGGGAGACATGATATAGCAAGTGATAGGTAACGCGGCATGGCAATAGAACGAACAACTAGCAAAGCAAAGATAGAAGTGATTTCGAGGGGTGGTCATCTTGCCTGCAAGGTTCTCAGAGTTGTCGAAAGCTTGATCCTCGTAAGCGTACTCAACAGGTTCCTCATTCATGAACTCGTCTCCCGGCTCTACCCAAGACAAGAACACAAGCAACGGAACCACAATCAATCACGAGGAATGCACGAGCAACATGATGCAAAACATGTATGATATGCGATGCATATGCGTGCTCCGGAAGGAAAATGATGAACATGGCAGTAACTTGGCAAACCAAGCATGCCACTGGAAAGATGAGATGATTTCGGTCGAAATCGATATAAAGATCACCGGAAAGGGATGCACGGTTTGCAAATGGCAAGCAAAACAAGAATGACACGAATCTGCGATTAACAGCATGATAGCACTTAAAATGCAACAAACAACAATGCTACAACACTCCAACATAGCAACAAAGCATATCGCAGTAATCTACAGGAGGTGCTTAACAAAAGATGAACACTGAGCTACGGCTAGTTCACAACATATCAAGCTCAAACAAGCATGGCAAAAGTGCAAAAGATAGCAGGTTCACAGACTTAGTGAAATTGCTGGACATGGCAGAAAACAGCATCAGGTAGCAATGTTCAAAGCACGAAATCAACATGCTACAGGAAGTTAACATGGCAAAACAAGGCATGGTAGTATTCTACTAAATGCATATGACAAAATTCCCTTACTGACCATAAGCCAAAAAGGACCAGAAGATATGATGGCAAGCATGTAAACATAGCAAGTTTCGTTATCAGGTTTCAGACTTAGCAGAAAACAGACCATGGCAGAAATAATAATATGAGGGCATCTTGGTGAGCTTGATGCACTCATCACAAAGCAATGCATGACAAAAAAAAGCATACCTACAGCAATATGGCATATTTATGAATCTACCCATGGCAATAACAAAAGCATAGCATGTATGGATCAACTACAATAAGCTTGGCAAAAATGAATATCATGTTAAGAATCTGCCAGAAATATTTTATAGCAAAAGTAGAGCAAGATTAAGTCATGCTATGGCACTCCATAATTTCAAACAAGGACAGGAATGGATCAATTACAACAATAGCTACAAAAACATCCTTACTGAACATCTCCAAAATATGCATGGATCTCTCTGTAGCATCAAGTTTACATGGCAACAAAATAACAGCAGACAAGGACTTGGAGAAATCACCAAGTCCCTGAAATCAGAAACATTACGGAGCCTACTTTGCATGCTTGCACTAGTCACCACAGAGATCACAAAAATACATGGCATACACCCTTGGAAAGATGGCATGGCATAAAATAAAACATATGTAGAGCTCATGCCCATAAGATGCACGGATTAAATGATACAAAAATGACAAATCTCCAAGTTCTGATAAGAACCAGAAGATAACAGCAACTAGCCCTCTTGCAACAGTGATTTGGGCATCAAGATGACCTCTAATGAACATGGTGCAATTGAACAAAATGTAGAGCATCACGATACGAACAATTTGACATATTACACGCGCGAAACAGAGCTACATGCAGAGAGTTATGCATTGTTGAACATGGGCATATAATAAGAAAAATCCAAGACTGTTGAACATGGGCATATAATTTTTGGGGGGGAAGAGGAAGTCAACGTACGACAGATCTGGATCGAGGCCCGGAGCGGTTCGGGCTCGCGCTCGCCGGAGAAGGAGGGAGGGGCGGCGGCCGGCCGGAGAAGAGGCGGAGGAGGCCGGAGGGAGGCGCGGCGAACGGCGACGGGGCACGGCGCTAGGCGGCGGAGGAGGAGGCACCGGGCGGCGCGGAGACGGCGGCGAGGTCCGGCGGCGGCGACGGCGCACGGTGGCGGCGCGGCGAGGCGGTGAGGCGGCGGCGGCGGCGCGCGGGCAGGCGCGGGCACGGGAGGCGGGCGGCGGCGGGCGCGCGGGCCGGGGAGGGCTCCCCGCGGGCTCGGGCGGGCCGGCGGCGACGGCGAAGGCGGCGGTGACACGTGGCGGCGGCGGTGGGAGTGGACGCGTCCGGCCGGAGGCGGACACGTCCGGCGGCGCGAGGGGAACGAACTAGGGTTTGGACTGCTCGAAAATTCGGGGGTCTCACATATTTATAGGTAGAGGGAGCTAGGAGGCTCCAAATGAGGTGCGGTTTTCGCCCACACGATCGTGATCGAACGACCTACAGCATGGAAGAGAGTTTGGTGGGTTTTGGGCTGGTTTTTAGGGGTTTTTTGCTGGAACACATAGAAGGCATCTGCGGTTACCCGGGTAACCGTTGGAGTACCAAACGACCTCCAAATGGAACGAAACTTGACCGGTGGTCTCCCGGTGGTAAACTAGGGCCACTTGACAAGCCTCGGTCCATTCCGAGAATGTTTGACACCCGCTCACGAAAGAAAACAAGAGGGGTGCGCCAGAGGAGATGGGAGCGCCGGATTGGAAAACGGACAACGGGGAAAATGCTCGGATGCATGAGACGAACACGTATGCAAATGCAATGCACATGATGACATGATATGATATGCATGACATGAACAAAAGTAAAACGAAAGACAAAACCCGACCACGGAGGGAATATCATAACACATAGCCGAAAATGGCAAGAGTCGGAGTTACAAATATGGCAAGTTACATGCGGGGTGTTACAACACTCCACCACTACGAGAGGATCTCGTCCCGAGATCTAGGACTGAAAGAACTCCAAATATTCGGAACGGAGATGGTCCTCGCGTTCCCAGGTGGCTTCCCGGTCGGAATGGTGCGACCACTTCACTTTCAGGAATTTGATTGACATGTTGCGAGTCTTGCGCTCAGTTTCTTCAAGGATAGCAACGGGGTGCTCATGATAAGACAAATCTTCTTGCAGGTCAAACTCTTCGAAGTTGATAGTGCGCTCAGGCGTCTTGAAGCACTTGTGGAGCTGTGACACATGGAACACATCGTGCACATTCGCAAAGTTGGAAGGAAGCTCAAGTTGATAGGCGAGGTCGCCTCTTTTGCCAACGATCTTGAAAGGACCCACGTATCTAGGGGCAAGCTTCCCTTTGATACCGAAGCGACGAGTGCCTTTCATTGGAGAGACGCGGAGGTAGACATGGTCTCCGATCTCGAAAGTCAAATCACGGTGCTTACTATCATAGTAACTCTTCTGGCGCGATTGCGCGGCTTTGAGATTATCACGGATGACTTTACACATTTCTTCAGCTTCTATGATTAAGTCATTGCCAAGAAGTTGGCGTTCACCAGTCTCTGACCAATTGAGAGGAGTACGGCACTTTCTGCCATAGAGAATCTCGAATGGGGCCTTGCCCGAACTCGCTTGGAAGCTGTAGTTGTAGGAGAATTCAGCATATGGAAGAGAATCTTCCCATTTCATGCCAAAGGAAATGACACAAGCCCTGAGCATATCTCCAAGAATTTGATTGACTCGATCGACTTGGCCACTAGTTTGAGGATGGAAAGCTGTGCTGAAGCGAATATTTGTGCCCATGGCCTTCTGGAAGGAGTCCCAGAACTTAGAGGTGAAGATGCTTCCATGATCTGAAGAAATCAATTGTGGAATGCCGTGCAAGGAGACAATTCTAGAGGTGTATAGCTCTGCCAACTGAGCTGCTGTGATGGATTCTTTGCTTGGAAGGAAATGAGCCACTTTAGAGAGCTTGTCGATGACAACGAAGATAGCATCATTTCCACGCTTGGACTTTGGAAATCCAGTCACGAAGTCCATTTCGATATGATCAAACTTCCATTCTGGGATAGCAAGAGGTTGGAGGAGACCAGCTGGTCGTTGGTGTTCTGCTTTCACTCTTCGACAGACATCACATTCATTCACGAATTGAGCAATTTCTCGCTTCATTCGAGTCCACCAATACGACTGCTTGAGGTCATGATACATCTTCGTACTTCCAGGATGAATGGACAGAAGAGAATAGTGCGCCTCGTTCATTATGACTTTCCTTAGATCACCTTTAGGAACCATAATTTGGTCCTCGAAGAATAAAGTGTCTCTGTCATCAATGCGATAGCACTTGTATTTGGAAAGACCCTTGTCGATACCACATTTCACCTTCTTCACCATGGCATCAAGAAGTTGTGCCTCAAGAATTTGATCTTCCAAAGTAGGAGAGACTATGAGGTTGGCAAGAAAGCCTTGAGGAACAACTTGGAGATTCAGCTTGCAGAAAGCTTCACAAAGATCCGGTTGGAATGGCTTGAGAATTAAGCTGTTGCAATAAGCCTTCCTGCTCAAAGCATCTGCAATGACATTTGCCTTGCCTGGAGTATATTCAATACTCGGATTGTACTCTTGAATCATTTCGACCCATCGAGTCTGCCTGAGGTTGAGGTTGGGCTGAGTGAAGATATACTTGAGACTCTTGTGATCGGTGAAAATGTCCACTTGTCTTCCCAACAAGAGATGTCTCCACGTTATCAATGCATGGACAACTGCCGCCAACTCAAGATCGTGAGTGGGTTAGTTCTTTTCATTGGGCTTCAACTGACGAGAGGTATAGGCCACAACTTTCTTCTCTTGCATTAACACAGCACCGAGACCTTAGAGAGAAGCATCACAGAAAACTTCAAATGGCTTGGATTCATCAGGAGGAGTTAAGACAGGAGCTGTGACTAGTTTCTCTTTGAGAGTGTTGAAAGCAACGTTACACTCAGGAGACCAGACATACTTCACATGCTTCTGGAGGAGGTTGGAAGGAGGCTTTGCAATCTTAGAGAAATTCTCAACGAATCTTCGGCAATAGCTTGCAAGACCCAGAAAACTGCGGAGCTGCTTGACATTCTGAGGAGGTTCCCAATTCACAATTGCGGACACCTTCTCGGGGTTAACAGCGATGCCCTTGGCAGAGATGATGTGACCAAGGAAAAGAACTTCATCAAGCCAAAACTCACATTTAGAGAACTTCGCATAGAATTGATACTCTCTGAGCTTGTCGAGCACCAATCGCAAATGTTTGGCATGGTCCTTCTTATTCTTGGAGAAGACCAAGATATGATCGAGATACACCAGGACGAATTCATTGGTATAGGGGTTGAAGATGAAATTCATCATCCGAGAGAATACTGGAGGAGCATTGACAAGGCCGAAAGACACGACAGTATATTCAAAAGAACCAAAGCTTGTTCTGAATGCTGTCTTGGGAATATCTTCTTCATGAATGCGAATCTGATGATAACCCATACGAAGGTCAAGCTTGGAGAATACTTTAGCACCTTTGAGTTGCTCAAATAGCTCATTGATGTTGGGAAGTGGGTACTTGTTCTTGATTGTCTTCTCGTTCAATGGACGGTAGTCGACACAAAGTCGGTCCATGCCATCCTTCTTCTTGACAAAAAGAACACCACAACCCCATGGAGATGAACTCAGTCTGATCAAACCCAGATGCTCTTGTTCATCGAGCTGTTTCTTCAATTCCTTCAGCTCGTTGGGTCCAAGCTTGTATGGACGCTTGCAAACGGGTTCAGTGCCAGGCTCTAGTTCGATAACGAACTCAACTGGCCGATGAGGAGGCATACCCGGAAGCTCTTCTGGAAAGACATCTTGGTACTCACAAACGACTGGAATCTGGGAGATGGCATTCAATTCGCCCTTCTCATTGAGAGAAAAAACCGAATGGTTTCATCACGAGCGGCATAAATAATCACATCCTTAGAAGAGTGTGTCAATTGAATTTCCCTGGCACCACAATCAAGTTGAGCCTTGTGCTTAGAAAGCCAGTCCATCCCGAGAATAAGATCAATATCCAAGTCACCAAGAACAATTGGAGAAGACAGAAATTCATAGTCGCCCATCTTGATGGAAACATCCGGAACCATCATACTAGAACTCAAACGTTTACCCGGAGAAACGACATCCATGGGTTTACCCAGATGAGAACAAGTGAATTCATGCTTGGCAAAAAACGGTCTTGACATGAAACAAAGCGATGCACCAGTATCAAATAAGACTTTTGCAGGTATATCATTAACAGGAAGATTACCCATTATCACATCAGTAGATTCCTCCGCTTGAGATGCATTCATCATGTTCACCTTTGCAGACTTTGGATTATGCTTGACCACTGCATTGCTGGAAGATCTGACAGGAGGAGGAGGCGGAAGGCGCCTTTGGTTGAAGCACTTGTTAGCATAGTGACCTTTCTGCTGACACTTGTTGCAAGTCACCTCTGAGAGTGGACGATGATAAGGAGCATTGGACTTTGGAGCTTGATTCTGAGACTTGTTCTGATAGCCAGAGTTGGAAGAGTTGGAAGAACCATGGCCACCTTTGTTCTTCTGCTGATAAGGCTGACAAAACGGAGGAGGAGGAGGCAACCAGAACTTCTGTTGCTTAGCTGCCACAAGTGAGGAAGAAGAAGACTGAACTGCGTCTCTGACTCTCTTCTTAGAAGGCTCACACTTGAGCTGAGCAGCCTCTTGCTTCAGTGCCATATTATAGAATTGATCAAACTGAGTAGGCTCAACAAGAACGAGAGCTAACTGCAGATCCTCTCTAAGGCCACCTCTGAAGTGATAGATCATGCTCTTTTCATCAGGAACGTCTTGTTTAGCGAAGCAAGCAAGTTTCTGAAACTGGATGTTGAATTGATACACAGACATGTTGCCTTGCTTGAGATTGCAGAACTCCTCACGCTTGCTCTCAACAACACTTTGTGGAATGTGGTGCGCTTTGAAGTCCCGACAGAAGTCAGTCCAAGTGATCACACGACCTCCTCTGGAATCTTTGTATTGTTGAAACCAATCAGCAGCTTGGTCCTTGAGCTGAAAGAAGCGAACTTGACATAGTCCTCAGGCTTGACATTGCTACATTCAAAATGCTTGTTGATGTCCACGAGCCAATCATCGGCATCCGTGGCCTCGGCACAATAGCTGAAAGACTTGGGCTGATTTGCGAGAAACTGGTTGAGAGTAGCAAAGTGAGACTGATTGTTGCCTTGACCTTGATTGCCTTGCCCTTGGGTGCGTTCTTGCAAGAGTTGCAGAATCATTTGAGCATTGGCGTTGGTGGCTGCCATGATAGCTTGTCATGCCTCCGGAGGCGGAGGTGGTGGCGGAGGGTTCGCTTGACTCCCTTCATTGCGATCCGGATTCTGACGCGTTGGCGGAGCCATCCTGAAGAGGGTGACATCCGTTAGCATCTTGATAGACAAATAGATAAGTAGAATCAACGGATAGAAATTGCAACATATAGTCTTCACAATAAACATTCGAACGAAGATGAACGAATGAATTCCGTAGTAAATCATCACACTTCCATTAATTTGAGAAGCCACTTGAAAAAGATATGGAATCAACATATGACTTCGAAGCAAATCGAATACTACAATACAAAACAAAACAAAGTATTGGCTTGCAGAATCGGCAAGGCGGCAGCGGCGCGGGCAGGCGCGGGCACGGGAGGCGGGCGCGCGGGCCGGGGAGGGCTCCCCGCGGGCTCGGGCGGGCCGGCGGCGACGGCGAAGGCGGCGGTGGGAGTGGACGCGTCTGGCCGGAGGCGGACACGTCCGGCGGCGCGAGGGGAACGAACTAGGGTTTGGACTGCGCGAAAAATTCGGGGGTCTCACATATTTATAGGTAGAGGGAGCTAGGAGGCTCCAAATGAGGTGCGGTTTTCGCCCACACGATCGTGATCGAACGACCTACAGCATGGAAGAGAGTTTGGTGGGTTTTGGGCTGGTTTTTAGGGGGTGTTTTGCTGGAAACACAGAAGGCATCTGCGGTTACCCGGTTAACCGTTGGAGTACCAAACGACCTCCAAATGGAACGAAACTTGACCGGTGGTCTCCCGATGGTAAACTAGGGCCACTTGACAAGCCTCGGTCCATTCCGAGAATGTTTGACACCCGCTCATGAAAGAAAACAAGAGGGGTGCACCGGAGGAGATGGGAGCGCCGGATTGGAAAACGGACAACGGGGAAAATGCTCGGATGCATGAGACGAACACGTATGCAAATGCAATGCACATGATGACATGATATGATATGCATGACATGAACAAAAGCAAAACGAAAGACAAAACCCGACCACGGAGGGAATATCATAACACATAGCCGAAAATGGCAAGAGTCGGAGTTACAAATATGGCAAGTTACATGCGGGGTGTTACAATGGTACACTACAAAAAAAACACCCGTGACATTTTGGGCCGAACGAATTTTTTTCTATCATGCTTATGACACTTCTATGACGATAATTGTGACAAAACCCGGTATCATCATAGATGTGGTGGGCTCCTACTTCTATGACAAAAAATCATGACAGAAAATGGGCTTTTTGTCCTGGGCGGGCCGGAGACGCAGCTGCATGACATTCTTTGGGCCGTCCATGACAGAAAAAAAGTGGTAGAAGCGAGGGCGAGGAAAATATTGGGGAGTTCCCGGTTATGGTGGTTGGTCAGGGCCGAGCGATGCACGGAGGTTTGCGTGTTTCTCTCATACACGTACGCGCGTGTGTGCGAGGCGTTGCACTCTAACTGAACCCGAGCGAGGCATTGGGCTCTAACTGAACCCGAGCGATTGCACTAGCTATGTTACTGAACCCCGATCGATCCCTTGGTGTTAACCGAACACGAGTGATTCCTTCGCTACTGCTGCTAACTGAAGCCGATCGATGCTGCCTCTTGATGAACAATGAGAGTTGTTGGGGGGGGGGGGTTGGATGAATAGTTCCCGGTGGGGGGGGGGGGGTTGGATGAACAGGACCCAGTGGTAGTAGAGGCCGTTGCCGCTGGATCAACAGGACCCCGATCGAGCCGATTGAGGGTGGATGAACAGGACCCCGTGGAGGGCTGGATGAACAGGACCCCGTGGAGGGCTGGTTAAACAGTAGCCGGTGGAGGGCTGGATGAACAGTAGCCTGTGGAGGGGTGGTTGAACAGGACCCCGTGGAGAGGGCTGGTTGAACAGTAGCCGGTGGAGGAGCGTTGGAGGCTGGATGAACAGGAGCCCGTAGATGAACAGTGTATGGTGAAGGCAGGAGAGGAGACACCGTGGATGAACATTCGTAGGTGGAGGCTGGAGGAGGTCGACGGTGGATGAACAGTAGCCCGTGGAGGCAGTCGATGGTGGAGATGAACAGTATCTCGTGGAGTCCCGTTTTGCGATACGCCACACCCCTCCCGATGAACAGGACTCCCGTTTCGACCGTAGCGCTCCAACACAAGTCCGTTTATTCCGTTTTCCGGTATGCCACACCCCTCCCGATCAACAGGACCCCGTTTCGACCGTAGGAGCTCCAAGAGAAGTTCGTTTCCTGTGTTTTGCAGAACGCCAGACCCCTCCCGATGAACATGATCCCATTTCGACTCTGGCCGATCAAACATAAGGCCATTTCATCCGTTCTGCGGTACGCCACGCCTCGTTTCGATCGGTTGTTCCGTCCAAGCCGGTTGGCTCCCAATGAACATGACGACGCAATTTCTCTGTTCCGACCCAGCCATATACATGAGCCCTGACCGTACGTATGCGCGAGTAGGCGTTCGAGACCCTGCACGTATGTACGTACGTGGCCGTATTTACTTTCTTGCATCCCGGCCATGCGTACGTGTACATGCTACGTGAGCGCCTCTACTATGACACACACAGTTCCTTACTTGGCCACGGTTCATCGCTGCAGCCTGTAGACAAACCGATCAACCAGTATGTACGTACACGTTCGCGACCAGAATGACAATGGTACGTACGCTTCGACCAGGTGGGTCCCGACTGTCAGGGAGGATAAGGAGGCACTTCCTTGCGTGCGAAGATGTAGCTGGTGGTTCCCAGCAGTCAGGGGGCGAATCATGTCTCCCCCCCCCCGTAATATGGATGCACTTCCTTGCGTGTGAAGATGTAGCTGGTGGGTCCCAGCAGTCAGGGGGAAACATTATTTTTCACGAAATACGGTGGCCCGTCCAATGGGTCCCAGCTGTCAGGTGGAGGAATCATTATTTTCCTCGTAATAAGGAAGCATTTCCTTGTGTGCGGTCGTGGACCCAGCTATCAGCCTCTCCACGTACAGTCCACTTCCAATGGATGTCGTTCGTTGACCACGTTGACCACGCCACGCCGAGAGCACCAGGGCAGTGGATGACGGCGAGGCCTAGGAAGGGGACGATGCGGAGCCGGGGAAGATGCGGCAGTGGATGCCCATGCGGAGAGGGGTACAAGGGTTCACTAGTTCGGCTGTGGTGTGAGGCTGCCGTCGCCGCAGGGTCTGGCCAGCAGTGGGAGTAGTAGGGGGCGATGAGGCCTCAGCGGCAGCACAGCCGGCCACTGGAGGCAGGAGCAGGCAGTCTCGTCGACACTGGTTTAGGCCGCTGGTGCAAGAAGAGCAGCGATTGAAGAAGCAGCAGGACCACTCGATTCAAATCCAATGATCACTGCTGCTAGAATCGTTTGGTGACTAAGTTGACAAAGCCCTGCGTACGCGTCAACTTAGTAGGCCCATAGGCCAGCCTCTGAACCGGTGCACCCCAGATGTCAGTGGGAGGAATCATTTTTTCGCGTAAGAAGGAGGCAGTTGATTGTGTGCGGCTGATACGTCTCCAACGTATCTATAATTTTGCTTGTTCCATGCTGTTATATTATCAATCTTGGATGTTTTATAATCATTTTATAGTCATTTTTTGGTACTAACCTATTGACATAGTGCCAAGTGCCAGTTGCTGTTTTCTGCATGTTTTTTACATCGCAGGTAATCAATATCAGACGGAGTCAAAACGGAACGAAACTTTACAGAGATTTTTTTGGGACCAGAAGGAATGTAATGGGCCCTGGCTGCGCCTGGGGGGTGCCCCGAGGAGGGCACAACCCACCAGGGCGCGCCAGGATGCCCAGGCGCGCCCTGGTGGGTTTTGCCCACCTCGGGTGCCCCCCCGGACCACCTCTTTGCTCTATAAATACCCCAATATTTCAAAAACCCTAGAGGAGTCGATGAAATATTCATCCAGCCGCCGCAGAGTCCAGAACCACCAGATCCAATCTAGACACCATCTCGGATGGGGTTCACCACCTCCATTGGTGCCTCTCCAATGATGCATGAGTAGTTCTTTGTAGACCTTCGGGTCCGTAGTTAGTAGCTAGATGGCTTCATCTCTCTCTGAATTCTCAATACAATGGTCTCTTGGAGATCCATATGATGTAACTCTTTTATGGTGTGTTTGTTGGGATCGATGAACATTGAGTTTATGGTCAGATCTATCTTTTTATATCCATCAAAGTATTTGAGTTTCTTTGATCTCTTTTATGCATGATTGCTTATAGCCTCGTATTTCTTCCCCAATATTTGGGTTTTGTTTGGCCAACTTGATCTATTTATCTTGCAATGGGAAGAGGTGCTTTGTAGTGGGTTCGATCTTACAGTGCTTGATCCCAGTGACAGAAAGGGAACCGACACGTATGTATCATTGCTACTAAGGATAAAATGATGGGGCCTATCTCTACATAGATAGATCTTGTCTACATCATGTCATCGTTCTTATTGCATTACTCCATTTCTCCATGAACTTAATACACTAGAGGCATGCTGGATAGCGGTCGATGTGTGGAGTAATAGTAGTAGATGCAGGCAGGAGTCGGTCTACTAATCTTGGACGTGATGCCTATATAATGATCATTGCCTGGATATCGTCACCAGTATTTGAAGTTCTAGGAATTGCCCAACAGTAATTTGTTCACCCATCGTTTGCTATTTTTCTCGAGAGATGCCACTAGTGAAACCTACGGCCCTCGGGTCTCTTTCTCATATATTTGCCTTTGCGATCTACTTTTTCCTTGCATTTATTTTCAGATCTATTAAACCAAAAATACAAAAATACCTTGTTGCAATTTATTCTTATTTATTTTTATTTGGCGCTCAATCTATCAATCTACTACAATTTTATCTCACGCCCGTTTGCCTATCTTGAGGCGCCGTACCCCGGAAGGGATTGACAACCCCTTTAACATGTCGGGTTGTGAGGATTTGTTATCTATGTGCAGGGGTTGTTTATGTTGTGTTACCTGGTTCTCCTACTGGTTCGATAACCTTGGTTTCATATCTGAGGGAAATACCTACCGCCGCTATGCTGCATCATCCCTTCCTCTTTGGGGAAATACTGACATAGCTTCAAGCGACATCAGCAGCCAGGCCAGCGGAGGGAGTAGGGTGGGCCGGTGAAGCCTGCGCGGCATCACAGCGGGCCAAAAGAGGAGGGAGCAGGCAGTCCCGCCGGCGCTGGTTTAGGCGGCTGGAGGAGGAATATTAGAGATTGAAGAAGCACGTCGGCCGTTGGATGCACATCCAACAGTCACTGCTGCAAGAATCGTGTGTTGACTGACAAAGCCTTGCGTAAACAAGTCAGCCTCGAAATATGTGGCATGTACAGCCAATTTGTTATTATTTTTATAATTTTTACTCATTTGCTAATTCATATGGAATTTATTGCAGCCCATTTTCCATTTTTAGAACTGCTGCCCATTTTCTGGTCTGTACGAGGGTTAAAAAATTGAACAAAAAAATGTGCGAAATTTTGAAAATTCGCAAATTTTTGTTGGGGAACAAAATATTCTTAATCCAAAAATTAGTAGCCATACTAAAACAAATTTAAAAATAAATTAGTACTATGTCATGTTAAAATCCAATGAAATATAAAATATCAGTGAAGAAGAAAAACAAAAAAACTAATTTCCCATTTGCTATAATTTTTTGGAATTTTCAACCCATTTGATATTACTTTTAACTGATACTGACCATACTCTTTGGCCAGGCCGGAATGCATCCCTCCTTGTCTTGAAAGATTTGCATCCTAGTAAGTCGGAGAAAACAAATAGGCCTAGCTTGGGTATTCTTCAAGAAGAAATAGTGGGCTACCTATTTTCCCAAAGAAAAAACTGCTGGGCTGGTCATGTTGTTAGACGGGCCACAAAGACCGCACAACCCAGTTTATAGCCTGCTCCTCCAAACAAATCCTCAAAAGAAAGTTGTGCAATTCTGTCGTTAATTGACTATACGTTGAAAATGATGTGGGTCCCAGATATCAGCAGGGTGGATTAGAGTAAAAAAATGAGTGGTGCATCTGAGTAGTAAAAGAGGCGCTGGCTTGTGTTCGGGAGTGGACCTGGTGGGTCCGGACTGTCATACTCACAACTACATTCCTCTTCGATTCACTATGTTGACAGGGCCGGACGGTTGCGCCGCGGCGAGCGCACCAAGGCGGAGGATAAAGTGTTGTCGTCAATGTGCTAGGCTGGGTTGGACATTCTTATTGTAAAATAAAAATGGACCAGAACTATTTAAGACATTGACTACAATTTGCATGGGTCCGCTGGTTGCAGGAAGAAAATGGTTGGAGAAATAAGACTGGTCGCTATCTTTGCCTAAGAATAATATCGACTGAATGTAAGACACTATCATAGGAAATAATATCCTCCTCTTAAATCATGAATTTAAAGAACTGGTGCATGAGCATTTAGCTTTATTTATTTACTTATTTTTGTTTAGGGGACCATGAGCATGTACATGGGCCAGATTCATGTGAGAGCCTCCCTTCTAGTTAATTATGGGCTCCTCTATTGGGCCTTCATCCGTGGGCTGCATGTTATCGACCAGTGGAAAATGTGTTCCGTACCAAAAATAGTATGCGCTACGTACGGTACATGGCACTAAAGGATCGGACCGTGCAACGACTTCCAAAACATTGTGTTTGTCATTCTAACAACACATTTATTGAACCAACAAACGAAATATACTACTGATTGTACATTGAAAACAACAGCAGCAGCAGCAACCAGGGCTGGGGTGCAACAGAAGCAGTAAGCAGGCCAGAAGAGTAAAGACGCAGCTCTCTCTTCCAAACCAAACATCAGCCATCATTACAAAAGGGCTACCAAAAAAAGAACATGTGTATGCATCAAACTAAATAAAGATCCTACTACACCAAGTGTACGCATCTAACTAACTGGCTCAGTTAGGCGTTACTATTTATTAAGCTGTGGAGATTGGCTGACGGCTTGAACCAGATGGGTGCCTGGCGGTGGAAATTACAGCCAACAGGTCAAAGTCTGATACTTGCAACCCTCTGTCCTACTTTGGGCTACAGAGTATGGCGGCACATATCAGTGCATGGTGCATGCAGAGACGCATGGTACGCTGTGTACACAGAATTTTGCCTGATGAACGAAACCACGCTGCCATCATGATCCTTGCCGTCGGTTATCTCCTGGTTAATCGGATAATTCAGTCCGAGAAACAGAGAGTGTGTACCAAGGCTACTTACGAGCCTCCAGTCAAAAATTCCTGAAGGCCCAGAGAAGCTGGGATCCTGCTCAAAGACCTTGCAGTGACTGTGATTGTATTCCGCGAAACAACACATCCGGTACGTGTGAACGATCATCAATCGTTCGTCATCGTCTGATCGAGCCAGGAACCACCTGCAATTGCCATCCCGCTTTTCTTTGAAAGGTTCTGGGATTAGGAAGGGTAGGGACACCAGGCGGCCTACAACATCATATCAAGTTGGAGTCAAATAAAAAAAGGCTCTTAATGTAGTCAATCTTAAGAACAACATGTTATGAGCATGAATATTTTTTCGGTAAATGTTGACAGTAATATAAGCAAGCCATCATGATATCATAGGAAAGTAACATACTGCTGTAACAGCCATTTGTAGCGATGACTGGAGTCGGCCAGCAATACGTCCAGCCATAGAAGGAGTCGACAGCGTAAAGAAAGCCCTTGTGTTCAATGGCATCAGAGAACCATGGAGGATGTATGATCCTGCGATGGACGTGCGGATTTATCCACTTACCGCAGTGACCTGCCAGATAGGCGAGACCGCAGTTGAAGAACACAATTAGCCTGAAGTCTTTATAATTCGCAGATCTTGTGGGCACTTGGCAGATTAAAACCTTGAGCAAATCAAACTTGGTATCATGTTGGCTACTGTAAGATTCCGAGTATTCTGGGCCGCGGTGCCAAAGCAGTGCAGTGTTAATCGAAGGAAGGGGGATCAATCATCGGGTGTAGACCTCCACGAGCATCTGATACGTCTCCAACGTATCTATAATTTTTTATTCTTTCATGTTGTTATATTATCAATCTTGGATGTTTTATAATCATTTTATAGTCATTTTATATCATTTTTTGGTACTAACCTATTGACATAGTGCCAGGTGCCAGTTGTTGTTTTCTGCATGTTTTTTACATCGCAGGAAATCAATATCAAACGGAGTCCAAACGCAATGAAACTTCACAGAGATTTTTTTTGGACCAGAAGGAACATAATGGGCCCTGGCTGCGCCTGGGGGTGCTCCGAGGAGAGCACAACCCACCAGGGCGCGCCAGGAGGCCCAGGCGTGCCCTGCTGGATTGTGCCCACCTCGGGTGCCCCCAGACCGCCTCATTGCTCCATAAATACCCCAATATTCCCAAAACCCTAGGGGAGTCGACAAAATATACATCCAGCCGTCACAGAGTCCAGAACCACCAGATCCAATCTAGACACCATCTCCGATGGGGTTCACCACCTCCATTGGTGCCTCTCCGATGATGCGTGAGTAGTTATTTGTAGACCTTCGGGTCCGTAGTTAGTAGCTAGATGGCTTCATCTCTCTCTCTCTGAATTCTCAATACAATGGTCTCTTGGAGATCCATATGATGTAAATCTTTTGCGTTGTGTTTGTTGGGATCGATGAACTTTGAGTTTATGATCATATCTACCTTTTTATATCCATGAAAGTATTTGAATTTCTTTGATCTCTTTTATGCATGATTGCTTATAGCCTCGTATTTCTTCCCCAATATTTGGGTTTTGTTTGGCCAACTTGATCTATTTATCTTGCAATGGGAAGAGGTGCTTTGTAGTGGGTTCGATCTTACAGTGCTTGATCCCAGTGACAGAAAGGGAACCGACACGTATGTATCGTTGCTACTAAGGATAAAATGATGGGGTCTATCTCTACATAGATAGATCTTGTCTACATCATGTCATCGTTCTAATTGCATTACTCCATTTCTCCATGAACTTAATACACTAGATGCATGCTGGATAGCGGTCGATGTGTAGATTAATAGTAGTAGATGCAGGCAGGAGTCGGTCTACTAATCTTGGACGTGGTGCCTATATAATGATCATTGCCTGGATATCGTCACCAGTATTTGAAGTTCTAGGAATTGCCCAACAGTAATTTGTTCACCCATCGTTTGCTATTTTTCTCGAGAGATGCCACTAGTGAAACCTACGGCCCTCGGGTCTCTTTCTCATAGATTTGCCTTTGCGATCTACTTTTTCCTTGCATTTATTTTCAGATCTATTGAACCAAAAATACAAAAGTACCTTGTTGCAATTTATTCTTATTTATTTTTATTTGGTGCTCGATCTATCAATCTTCTACAATTTTATCTCACGTTCGTTTGCCTATCTTGAGGCGCCGTACCCCGGAAGGGATTGAGAACCCCTTTAACACGTCGGGTTGTGAGGATTTGTTATTTGTGTGCAGGGGCTGTTTACATTGTGTTTCTTGGTTCTACTACTGGTTCGATAACCTTGGTTTCATATCTGAGGGAAATACCTACCACCGTTGTGTTGCATCGTCCCTTCCTGTTTGGGGAAATACCAATGTAGCTTCAAGCGACATCAGCATCCAGCTACCGTGACCGTCAACGAGCACCATCCAAGACGTGTTCATGCCGACCCAACACATACCATTAATGTAGTTGAGGGTGACGGGGATCGGATCACAGTCAAGGGGGTTGATGCTCACCACCCTATGATCGTTATCCTGTGTGACACGCTGTTTCTGAAGATCAGGCGGCATCAGCAAGCAAGGTGCTGGCTTAAAAAGCTCTGGCCTAAGGGCTTTGAGTAAACGGTACAGCCCCGACGAGCACGGGGCGAGCGGCATGGTACTGAGATTATCCACCCGCGAAACAATGAGCTTGGTTACCTCTGTGGGGAGTGAATTCCAGCCACTCTTTCGGCGAACACTGCCTGGTTCTTCCATGGTTAGTGCTTGGGTTTCGGAAGAGGGGGGAGGCGCCTTACCAGGGATGGAAGACTGGACGATTATGTGCAGACAAAGATGGAGAAGCGAATATGTGCTGCGGGAAGTGGACATGTGATGATGACTATAGCACGCCACTTGACTTACGAGACACATACCAACAGCGTAGGGTCATATCGATGCCAGACAACTTGCTTGAGTGATCACAGTACTGGTACTCCCTACAGTACCTAATACTATGCCCTAGTAGAGTAGTAGTGGAGTAGGACTGGTATATTATAATCTAAAATAATTACAAACTTCAATGCCCGAGCATGGAACGGCTACGAACCGCCATTGGTGCTAACTCCAATCCCCAGCAAATGTTTGCTCGGAGACATGGCAGATGCAAACGCTTGCGATGCAGTTAAAGTACGTGTGTATGGGTGGAGGTTTTGTCAAATATTATGGCTTAAAAACAGGGCACCATCGGACGGAAATCTAACGATTACGTGGGATTCACCAGGATTGAGCTCGTGGCAAACAATCGCCAGATATCATTACTAAAAAAAGGTTAAAACACCCGGCGCTATAACTTGCACCGGCTGACCACTAACAATGATACTAACATAGTTGTAAAATGGTCAAAGACCGCGTCTACGTGGTGTTTGGAATTATATGCAAAAATACTAGCAAGATGCCCGTGCATTGCATGGAACGTCAAGATGCATTTTTTATAGAACACCTGTTGTGTTTGACCCATGCAGGAGTAATCCCATGTGTAAAAACTAATGATATCTCGAGAATTTTGTCGGAAAAATGGTATCTCGACCATTTCATAGAAAAATGATATCTCGAGAAAGATGATAGATAAGGTGAGGAGGAGTGGGGTGTGGTGGTGACTGGTGGTCGGACTGGGCAGAGGCATGGGGATGGACGGCGCCGGCAGCGGCCACCACGCCAGATTGTTCCAGAGATTCCTTTTTTAATTGCTCAGCAATGAGGTTGTGGGAGATAAGGATGAACGAGGCAAGGCCTTATCTGTAAATGTGGAGAGAGGTGTGGGTATCTTTTGTTAAATTGTCATAGTTTTCTTTCTATCCGTCAGATATAGATCAGACGGTCTATATTATAAGGTGGCAGGCACACCATCATCACCAACTCGGTTTTTTCTCTACTCTTACTCCTATAAAAGACTCAGTTGATGATGATGGTGTGTCTGCCATCCGCCATTTCTGACCATTAGATCTGCATCTAATGGTTGTGATGTAAGTTGTGGCCTTTTGCAACAATTCCCACTTCTCTGCTCCAGTTTACACAAAACCCCTTAGTATCTTGAGACCAACCACATTCCTCCCTTACCTCACCAAAACAACCCAAAGAATATATTTGGAGTGAAACATAAGATATTTTTAGTGATATGTATATCAAAACTAAACTGTTTTCTTTCAAATTTTTGAATATGTATTATTCTACTTTGGATCTGTTGCAACGGACGGGCTCATTGCTATAAAGGTTTATCTCTTGTATCGTCCGCAACGAACACCGGGTGTACTGGTCCGGGCTGGATGCTCACAGCGCGATGACCTAAGTTCGAATTCTGTCCTAAACTTTAGCTTTTTATATATTTTTTAATATATACTTCTTTCACTATTGTACTGGCAGTGAAACCCATAGAGTACTTAGAATACAAGATTAAGGATGGATTTGTTTATTTTTAACTTTCTATATGAATCTGTAGCGAGCCTACAAGTCATGTACAATGTACTGACAGTGGAACGCACAGAGTACTTAGAATACAAGATTAAGGATGCAATTAACTTTTTATAGAGGGAGAATCATACACGCAATTAACTCAAATGGATTGGACGTGACTATTATTCTCCAACTGCAACAGGAAAATTTCCTCCCGCGGGCCAGAGTAGGTTTCTCGGTTTGCATGCGGGTTTAACGGGGGCGTTTGATGGAGGCGAGGAGGCATGTTCAGCCGGGCGTGTAGCGGGCGATGCATTACTATTTGATTTGACAGCTACTAGTATATTATAAAAAAGAAAGAAGAGTAGTAGAGATAGAGATAATAGTAGAGATAGAGACTAGGGAGGAGCACCATCTACTGCTTCGTGTGCTACTCCTGCGCTCCATTCGGCGGCCGTAACGTCCCCTACAGCCACTCCCTCCTGCGCTCCATTCGGCGGGTGATACGTCTCCAATGTATCTATAATTTTTGATTGCTCCATGCTATATTATCTTCTGTTTTGGACATTATTGGGCTTTATTATTCACTTTTACATTATTTTTGGGACTAACCTATTAACCAGAGGCCCAGCCCAGAATTGCTGTTTTTTTGCCTATTTCAGAGTTTCGCAGAAAAAGAATATCAAACGGAGTCCAAACGGAATGAAACCTTCGGGAACGTGATTTTCAGAACGAACATGATCCAGGAGACTTAGACCCTACGTCAAGAAATAAAGGAGGAAGCCACGAGGTAGGGGGGCGCGCCTACCCCCCCCCCCTCCCGGCGCGCCCTCCACCCTTGTGGGCCCCCTGTTGCTCCACCGACGTACTCCTTCCTCCTATATATACCTACGTACCCCCAAACGATCAGATACGGAGCCAAAAAGCTAATTCCACCGCCGCAACCTTCTGTACCCACGAGATCCCATCTTGGGGCCTGTTCCGGAGCTTCGCCGGAGGGGGCATCGATCATGGAGGGCTTCTACATCAACACCATAGCCTCTCCGATGAAGTGTGAGTAGTTTACCTCAGACCTTCGGGTCCATAGTTAGTAGCTAGATGGCTTCTTCTCTCTTTTTGGATCTCAATACAATGTTCTCCCCCTCTCTCGTGGAGATCTATTCAATGTAATCTTGTTTTGCGGTGTGTTTGTTGAGACCGATGAATTGTGGGTTTATGATCAAGTTTATCTATGAACAATATTTGAATCTTCTGAATTATTTTATGTATTATTGGTTATCTTTGCAAGTCTCTTCGAATTATTAGTTTGGTTTGGCCTACTAGATTGATCTTTCTTGCAATGGGAGAAGTGCTTAGCTTTGGGTTCAATCTTGCGGTGTCCTTTCCCAGTGACAGTAGGGGCAGCAAGGCACGTATTGTATTGTTGCCATCGAGGATAACAAGATGGGGTTTTTATCATATTGCATGAATTTATCCCTCTACATCATGTCATCTTGCTTAAGGCGTTACTCTGTTTTCATGAACTTAATACTCTAGATGCATGCTGGATAGCGGTCGATGTATGGAGTAATAGTAGTAGATGCAGGCAGGAGTCGGTCTACTTGTCTCGGACGTGATGCCTATATACATGATCATACCTAGATATTCTCATAGCTATGCTCAATTCTGTCAATTGCTCAACAGTAATTTGTTCACCCACCGTAAAATACTTATGCTCTTGAGAGAAGCCACTAGTGAGACCTATGGCCCCCGGGTCTATCTTCATCATATTAATCTTCCAACACTTAGTTATTTCCATTGCTTTTTACTTTGCTTTTATTTTTCTTTGCATCTTTATCATAAAAATACCAAAAATATTATCTTATCATATCTATCAGATCTCACTCTTGTAAGTGACCGTGTAGGGATTGACAACCCCTTATCGCGTTGGTTGCGAGGATTTATTTGTCTTGTGTAGGTGCGAGGGACTCGCGCGTAGCCTCCTACTGGATTGATACCTTGGTTCTCAAAAACTGAGGGAAATACTTGCGCTACTTTGCTGCATCACCCTTTCCTCTTCAAGGGAAAACCAACGCAGTGCTCAAGAGGTAGCAAGAAGGATTTCTGGCGCCGTTGCCGGGGAGGCTTACGCAAGGTCAAGTCAAGATTTGGACTCCCGACAACGAGACATTTCTGGCGCCGTTGCCGGGGAGGTCTACGCAAAAGCCAACATACCAAGTACCCATCACAAACCCTTATCTCCCGCATTACATTATTTGCCATTTGCCTCTCGTTTTCCTCTCCCCCACTTCACCCTTGCTGTTTTATTCGCCCCCTCTTTTTCGGTTGCCTCTCTTCGTTCACTTTTCCCTTGCCATGTCGGAACCAAAAAGAGTTGGGGTTTCTCTCCCAAGTTCTAGCGCTTTAGACAATCCTGCTATCTTATCTAAACTCATAAATAAAAATACTATGGAGAAACCTGCCGGAGTTATCAATGAAAACCTTAGTAATTTTGATGAAGATGATTCTGGAATATTTCGTTATTTACTCGATGAATCTTTGAAAGATGCTTGGGATAGGCTATTAAGGATCCGGGCTAGCTATGTACCTCAATACCAAATTGAGGTTTACTTAAAGAGCTTTTATGTTGGGTTGCCCGCTTCGTTCGAACAAGTTTTAGATTCTATTTTTGAAGAGGGTTTTCTCGAAGGGGACCCCCTAGATACCTATGAAAGGATGAAAACTATATTTGGGCACCCCATTAATGAGAAATTTGAAATCATATCGCTTTTGCTTTCTTACCAAAACGAATCTATCAAAGAGATAAAAGCTAGCCTAGATGCCAATTTCCGCAACACACTTAATCTTTCTTCTACCATTAATGTGAAGGAAATATGCCCTAGATGCAATAATAAAGTTATTATTTATTTCCTTATTTCATGATAAATGTTTATTATTCATGCTAGAATTGTATTAGCCGGAAACATAATACATGTGTGAGTACATAGACAAACAGAGTGTCACTAGTATGCCTCTACTTGACTAGCTCGTTGATCAAAGATGGTTATGTTTCCTAGCCATAGACATGAGTTGTCATTTGATTAACGGGGTCACATCATTAGGAGAATGATGTGATTGACTTGACCCATTCCGTTAGCTTAGCACACGATCGTTTAGTATTCTGCTATTGCTTTCTTCATGACTTATACATGTTGCTATGACTATGAGATTATGCAACTCCCGTTTACCGGAGAAACACTTTGTGTGCTACCAAACGTCACAATGTAACTGGGTGATTATAAAGGTGCTCTACAGGTGTCTCCGAAGGTACTTGTTGGGTTGGCGTATTTCGAGATTAGGATTTGTCACTCCGATTGTCGGAGAGGTATCTCTGGGCCCACTCGGTGATGCACATCACTATAAGCCTTGCAAGCATTGTAACTAATGAGTTAGTTGCGGGATGATGTATTACGAAATGAGTAAAGAGACTTGCCGGTAATAAGATTGAACTAGGTATTGAGATACCGACGATCGAACCTCGGGCAAGTAACATACCGATGACAAAGGGAACAACGTATAATGTTATGCGGTTTGACCGATAAAGATCTTCGTAGAATATGTGGGAGCCAATTTGAGCATCCAGGTTTCGCTATTGGTTATTGACAGGAGATGTGTCTCGGTCATGTCTACATAGTTCTTGAACCAGTAGGGTCCGCACGCTTAAAGTTCGGTGACGATTTGTATTATGAGTTATGTGATTTGATGTACCGAAGGTAGTTCGGAGTCCCGGATGAGATCGGGGACATGACGAGGAGTCTCGAAATGGTCGAGACGTAAAGATCGATATATTGGACGACTATATTTGGACATCGGAAAGGTTCCGAGTGATTCGGGTATTTTTCGGAGTACCGGAGAGTTACGGGAATTCGTATTGGGCCTTAATGGGCCATACGGGAAAGGAGAGAAAGGCCTCAAAAGGTGGCCGCACCCCTCCCCGTGGTCTGGTCCGAATTGGACTAGGGACTGGCCGGCCTAGGGGCTGGCCGGCCTCCCCTCCTCCATCCTTTATATACGGGGGCAGGGGCACCTCTAGACACAGAAGTTGATCTGCTGATCTATTCCAGCCGTGTGCGGTGCCCCCTCCACCATATTCCACCTCGGTCATATCGTAGCGGTGCTTAGGTGAAGCCCTGCGTCGGTAGCAACATCATCACCATCACCACGCCATCGTGCTGACAAAACTCTCCCTCAACACTCGGCTGGATCAGAGTTCGAGGGACGTCATCGGGCTGAACGTGTGCTGAACTCGGAGGTGTCGTGCGTTCGGTACTTGATTGGTCGGATCGTGAAGACGTACGACTACATCAACCGCGTTGTGCTAACGCTTCCGCTTTCGGTCTATGAGGGTACGTGGACAACACTCTCCCCTCTCGTTGCTATCACTACAAAAAAATACACTTCCGTGATGATACGTGTTTGTCACAGTAGGTCGCGTTTTTTATCATGGATGTACATCCATGACAAATTTATGACAGAATCAAGATAGTCATACCTGTGTTGTCGTAGAAGTGTTCCATGACATTACCAAAATTATCATCACGGAAGTGTCCACTTCCATGACGATAAATCGCGCGTCACAGAAGTGCTTTCGTCAAGGGTGACCATCACGTGGCATCCACCGTAACGGAACGCCATTAAGCTATCGGGTCGGGTTTTGGATCCGATAACCCGTTAACAGCCCCGACCAATGGGGATTTTCCACGTGTAAAATCATCATTGGCTGGAGGAAACACGTGTCGGCTCACCGTTGGGACAGATGTCATCCGCTCATTGGACCGAAGGCGCCTATGATACGTCGACACGTGGCATGGCCCAACAGAGGCCCATTCCTGTGAAAAGTCTGGCCCGTTTGACTTGGTCAAAAGGTGGCAGGCCGGCCCACGGAAAGCCTGTTAACGGCTTGTTCGCATATAGCACATTTACAGCCCGCTAACCCAGGGCCCGTTACGCCCTATCCGAATTAGGCCCAGTAGCGTCATCTGGGCCGTCCAATATGATTCAGCCCGTTTTAACTTCCGGCCCATGTGTGGCCCATGACTTCTTTCGGCCCATATGAGGACCTTTGTAACTCTTGGCCCATTAACGGCCCGTGGTGAAACTGGCCCGTAATGAACAGTGTATCACTTTATACCCATTAACGGCCCGTTATTCCATTGGGCCGTTTCCAGCCCAAGTTATCTTTCGGCCTTCTCAGGGCCCATTGATTCTTGGGCTCATTTGCAGCATTCGGTTACATACGGCCCGTTACTGTCATTTTCTGCTTGTGGGCCAAATTCAGCCCGTCGTTACAGTCGGCCCGTTTGCGGACCGTTAATACGTTGGGCCGTTTTCATGTCAAAAAAACCCGTTGGGCTGTTTTCATAGAGTTATCAAATACGGCCTATTAACGGCCCGTTATGGTCCACGAATAGTACGGCCCATGATTGGCGAAATGATGATACGCCCCGTAGAAGGCCCATGGATCCTACGGCCCGTATGAGGCCCATGGATAGTACGGCCCGTAGAAGGCCCATGGATCGTACGGCCCGTAGAAGGCCCATGGACCCTACGGCCCGTAGAAGGCCCATGGACCCTAAGGCCCGTATAGAAGGCCGATGGATCCTACGGCCGGACGAAGGCCCATGGATCATACGGCCTGCAGGAGGCCCATGGTTACAACAGTCCGTGTGTTGCCACGATTATTTTGGCCTAGTTACCAAAAATAGGCTATTGTGGCCACTAGAAAAAACAGAAAAAGAACTGCAGTGACTACAAGCAAACAACTAAACAAGACAATAAGGAAATAAATAAGCAAGCAATTAATGCTAGCCTATTACCGCTATTACACATATTACATCCACTGGGCATCAAAGTTCGCCACCAGTGCAAATATAGGGAACAAAGCAGCACATTACATACACTGGCCGTCAAAATTGGCCACCAGTGCAAATAAACGCAGCAGCAAAACAAGAGCATAACTGAAACAACTTCAGAAGAGCTCAAGAAACGTTATCCTGGGTATCCACCATGCTGGCAATAAGCTTAGCAAGCTGATTAGCTTTGTCCTGTTTGGCGCTAAAATCCTCCAACGCTTGTTGTTGCACCAGAAAGTATGCATCTGAATGCTCCAGGGACTTCCGCAGTCCTTCCGCTTCTTGTCGCAGCACAGCTGATCGATGTCTTTCAGCTTGTAGTTGAGACTCAAGAAACCAAACTGATTCAGACAGTGAGTTTGAATAGCTTGTGCAAGCGGTAGTGGCCAGTAACTCGAACACTAAACCAAGACAGGACTTTGGGGTTGTCTCGCTGTCTTCAAGATAGTCTTCCTTAGCTGTTTTATCAGCTTTGTTGGAGACCAACAAGGATGTGTCACTATCCTGAACCTTATCTGCATTACTTCCTTTACCATTGCTTAATAAGGCACTCTTCCCCAATATTCTGTCAGCATTCTAAAAGAAGAAACAAGCAGACACATAACAAGTTTAGCATGTACTAGTATATGAAACTCATTTCGGTGAACCAGTTCATTAGTAAGGTGGACAGGATTAAACTACCAAGTCTTCTATTGCCAAGTACTAGTACATAATAAAAGCATCAAACAAACATATATCTATGTCCTATGGTCACTGCATTGTCTTGCCAAATCAAAATAGAGACACGGTTCAAATCATATCAGTTCAAGACAAAGCAGCAGTGAAAGAATACAAAGCGTGGGAAACTACACGGCACAACAAGATTTCAGATGGGTACCACGGGTCTACATGTACAACAACACTATTGGCTCTGTTGTGATGCTAGCAATGTGCATGATATGAAAGTCAACTGTATACACAATTGAAATTGAAATCAACAGAGCTATTGATAAGAGCAAACCTGTTAAAGAAACATGTGTGAACATACCTGTTGTGCCATTGGAGTTTCAATTGGATCCTTCAATTTAAAAATAAGTTTGTATGAGTAAATACAGTGATACAAAAGCAAAGCATTCATAGTTTAAAAAGGCGCGCCTAAGCGAGCGCTTAAGCGCGCCCAGGCTCTAGGCGTTGGCAAAACGCATTGTGCATAACTACGCATAATCTGTGCATAACTGCGCATAAGCATGCGCTTTGGTCAGTAAAGCGCGAGGCGGTGGCAAAACGCACAATTAACGCATAGAGCTTTTTTGAACTATGATAGCAATGGAATCTTAAATTAGAACAGTTGTTCTTCAGGTTTAGGCATTTGTTCTACATGAATAGAGTACAGTAAGACGCAAGAATATAATACTAAAAAATAGAAAATGAGCTCATAGACCTTACCACATTCTTGGTTCGGGACCAGTATAGAACAAGGCGTTCCCACTCATCGTCCAGTAAATGTGTCTCAGGAGAACGTAAGGGAATTTGATGAGTTTCTTTGCCGGTGAAGTACGTTTTCTTCAGGTAATTCCGATACTGCCACCAAGCATTCTTGAAGATAGCAGAGGTATTAGCACAGGTTACCTCATCCTGAGTTTCCAAATCGGTCCTTCTCTATAGAGAAAAATGGGAAAATTTGCTGTATTATAACCATCATGGAGGTAGGATGTATGGGACGAAGCAAAGTAATTGCCATGAATAACATTACTTACACATAACTCCTGGACAAACACCTGCAACTGGCATTTTCCTTCATCTTCAGTATAATATTTCCAAGATGGGAAGATACGCACATACGATTTAACAACATCAAATGCGATAGATGCTAAACTACGACTAGCTGGTTGTGCTTCCTCCACAGGAATAGGCGTACTAACTGGTGGAGTTGGGGTTCGCCGTGATAGTACTGGCCCTTTGGGCACTGGAGCTGCCTTACTAACTGCTCTTGTTTGGGAGCTCTGTGGTGGAGATGGTGCTGTGTCAACAGGAACTGGGTTACTATCGGCTGGGGTTGGGGTTAGATTGGGTGAAGCTGGTTCTCTGTCCATCGCAGTAGGGGTACAATCTGCGAGAGTTTGGGTTATGTGTGGTAGGGCTGGTTCTTGTGCATGTACAACCGGGGTGCTATCTCCACCAAGAGGTAGCACTGTTTTATTTGAAGACCGTGTTTTTAGTCCGCTAGATACTGGCATCACCCGCTCCAATTCAAATGGCTGATAAACAGGAAACATAGTTGAATGTACAGACATTGTATGAGAGACAGATGCAATAGATAGTGTGGAAAAAAGAGGGCATGAAATAGTTGACATGTATATTGTTTAACTAAAACGGATAGCATGACATAATTTCACATATATGATGTCTATCTAAACTGGATAGCATAGCATAACATAATTCAAAGATATGATGAATAACTAAACAGGATTGCATGACATAATTCACCTACATGTTATCTAAGTAATCAGGATCACATCATTTAATTCACATATGTGATTTATATGCTAAACAGAGGGCATTCGATATGATGTCTGAACTAAGAACATGGTGTTGAATATTGTGTATATGATGTCTAAACTATGCAATGCAAGACACCGTATGCATGATATGAGTAGTATAACCATGCCAAGTTAGAGCATACACCTCAGTGGGGGAATAGGACTGGTCATCTGTCTCTGAATCCATCTCTGAGGAGCTATCGGGACCCAACAAGAGATCTGCTTCGACAGGTAGCACTGTCTGCTCTGAAGGCCTTGTTTTCACTCCAGATTTTTCCATCTCCCACCCAAATGGCTGATTCACAGGAAGAGTAGTTTAATGTACAAACATTGTTGACAAATGGAAATGTAATGAAGAAAAGGATCGGCAAGATATCATTCAAATATATGATGCCTGGTTAAACAGGATGGCATTGCAAATTTCACATATATTATGGCTGGCTAAAAGACATGAGACTGCATAATTCCCATATATGATATAGAAACTAAACAAGTGACATTACAGAACATGTCTAAACTAAGCAGATGACATATATGATGTCAAAAGTAGGCACTGCAAGGCAACATATGCATGATATGACTAACATCATCATGCCAAGGTAGAGCAAACACCTTGGGGGTAAATAGGAGTGGTCAGCGGCGTCTGAATCGGCCCCAGAACAGATATCTTCCTCTGTATTACAATCTGGACAGGGGTGGGGAGGGTTTGCCATTGAACCCACCATGGAGCGATGTCTGCATGACATTGTATTGCCGCGCAAAACTCTTCTCTTTTTCTCTACATGTTCAGCATGAGTGTGTACAATATCTGACATGCATACGAAGAAAATATGGTGAGATTATGTAAGGAGAGCATGCAGAAATTTAGAGTGATGGTAACAACCAGTGGATCGACGTTTTTCTGTTGAACCAAAATAGCCCTAATGGATCGACGTGAATGTTTAGTAATAAGTGATGCAACAAGTGTACAACCTCTTTGCCGTAGCCGTGTCGACCTCAGCATCATTGGGTTGGTCGCTGAAGCAGTTGAGGCAGAGGTGGCTGTCGGAGGTGTGGAGGGAGATCTGAGGAATCTGTAGACGGCGTCCAGGGCACTGCTCTGTTGTGATGGATCGTTCTGTCGTTGGAGCAGCTCCGGTGAGCCGTAAGACGTCAAGGCTGAAGCAGCACAAGATAGACATCGTCAATCTCAAGTGGGATTCTAATAGCATCTCCAATAGATGATGTAAAATTAACATCACCAAAAACCACCTGACTACAACAGATGAGGTAAAAACTGTTGACTCTGAACTTAACTGTCGAAACTGAAATTTACTGTGGAATCTGAATGCTACTGTCGAAACTGAACGCAATGGTAGCACAGAGGCACTTGACATGTAGTTTAGGGCGGGCCTGCAGTTCATCTTCAACCTGCACCCCCCTGAGCCGCCAGCCACCACCGCCGAACCGCCGGCCCCAGCGCCGCCTCGCCGCCCCGAAACAACTCGCCACCGCCGCCCCGGCCAGACCTCTAGGCCTCCCGCCCCCACCCTGAACCCTAAGATAGATAGTGGGGTACCTCTCCGGCGAGCCCCCGTCCCCGCTGCGGGTGGTTCTTCCTTAACTCCGGTGAGCCCCCCCCCCAACCCCTGAAAATCGACTGACCCAAAAGTCGATTCAGTCGACTGAAGTGTGGCTTAATCGGAGCAAAGCAGCAGCACGAGCGAGGGGGAGAGCAGCAGCTGGGCGAGCGAGCGATCGAGCGAGAGACGGAGTAGCAGCAGCAACGTGAGCGAGCGAGCGAGACCCGGAGCAGCAGCAGCAGATCCGGATGGTATGAACACCGCCGCCGAAGGGGCCTCGCACTAGGTGAGAGCCGTCGTGGAGATGTCGCCCGCGGCGCCGGCTTCAAGGTAGCCGCTCCATGGGGGTGCGGGATGGAGCACCGTCGGCGTCGGGAGGTCGAGTTAAGGAGAAGGTGCGATGCGATGAGTGTACAACCTCTTTGGTGGCGCCGAGTAGGCCTCGGCTTCGTCCGAGGAGTCGGTGAGGATGTTGCGGTTCCGGTGGAGTTGGTTAAGGCGGCACTGTGGGGATGGAGCCACCGCGATAGATGAGGCGATCGTCGGAGCAGCTCCTTGGAGGTGGAGGACGGGGCGGCTGAACCGGAAGGACGGCGAGATGGATGACGGATCCTCATCCGGGGAGGTAGACGAGGGACGTCGAGCTGTTGCGGTGGACGACGCCGTTGGGGAAGAGGCTCCGGCTAGGCAGCGGTGACGTGGCGGACGGAGGAGGGTGGGGTTTCGCGGCTGGAGCGGAGAGGTTATGGCGGCCTGGGATTTCGAATGGCGAAAAGGGGGCAATGGGAGGGGGTGAAGCATGACTGGGACGCGCTTGTCCAAAATGTAGGGTGTGTTACAAAAGTACCCCCCACCGATTTGAACTAGCGGCCCTTTCGGCTCAGGGTTAGAAGGGGGATTTCGCGTGTCGGGATTTGGCAGCTGGAGGGAGTTTTCGCGCGCGTTGTAATTTCGGGATAGCAAGGCGCGGGTTGTGAAGGCGCCAGTTTTGGGAGCACGATATCTGAATTTTCGGGATATAACAAGACGCGGGTTGAATTTTAGGGACAAGCCTAACGTGTAGTAATATTGTACTTGTACGTACCAAATCAATTCGCACTTCCCTCAACCAAAAAGAAAATGAAAAAAATAAAACTATTCACACCACACAAAGAGATAGTCTTGCCCCATTTTACTATACAAATGCTATTCAAAGCTACTCCCTCCTTCCATCTATATAGGGCCTAATGCGTTTTTCGATGCTAACTTTGACCAAATATTAGAGCAATGATATATGACATGCAACTTACACAAAGCACACCGTTAAATTCGTCTGTGAAAGGTTCTTTCAATGATATAATTTTCACATTGTGCATGTCATGTACTATTAATCTTGTCAATAGTCAAAGGCGGTCTTAAAAATCTCATTACGCCCTATATAGATGGAAGGAGGGAGTATGATTCCATGTTATGTCCGATTAAATTTTTTCGCTTGCTGTATAATGCATGTAACCTACTCATACCAACATTTTAGTGCATTCCAAATGTCTATACTACCGCTGCAATTCGAACTAAATTTGAATTCGTTTCTCTATTTCAATAAGAATCTACAATCATGATTGTTGCCAACTTCAACCATCATAGTTTCCTTGCTATCCGCCAGATATAAATCGGACGACCTATAATGCAGGATGGCAGGCACACCATCATCAACAACTTCGTTTTTTATAAGAGTAGAGATAAAATATATTAAATGTAGTATAACATGTTCATAACCACACCATGTGTATCACCGTTATATATATTCACACATGCGTCGGTTTGAAACACTATGATAAATTCTTCAAATATCCGAATTCGCTTTTTATAATGAAGTATATATGATCTCTATTCGTCTTTTACACCCACACAACCCTCTTATCTTTGTAGCTAGAGCTAACTTTCTCTTATGCATGCACACGCCCGCATCCCTCTCACCCTCCCTCAGCATTCTCTAGCTCCATCACGTAAATTCGTCTTTTCACTTTAGGTCGTTCACCCACGGGGTGTGTAGGCCCCCCAGCTCCTTCTTTACGGCACACATCGATCGATATGCCTCTCTAGCCAGGTGTGCCTAGCACAAACACAAGCTTCCCCTCTTCTCTTGTCACCGTCCATGCCTCACTACCACCACTCTTTTCATCGTTCTCGTACTCGCACACTCCTCCCCCTCGATATAGTATGCCTCTCGTACCACCTCCTACATGCATTCCTCTCTCTCTATCCTTCTCCTCGTGCCTCATTTGCTTCTAACACACACATGCATGTGTACCGATCGATCTCCCAACATATACCTAGATCGACTTTAACTACCCCCCCCCATCGATCGACGTACCTCACAAGTTATGTCTCTCCTTTCTCTAACAAAGGGTGATTGATCTTCCTATGTAGTTACGTCTGCTTACCATAGCCACATCGTCCCCCCTCATCATTCGTGCATGCCTCCTGACCCGTCTCTCACACGCACGTGCATAGACAACAAGCAGCCATCTCCTCTCTTATTGATATTGCGGGCGTGCCCTCCGTTTGTCTAGCAAGCCTATCCCACCATTTGTTAGAAGCAACTCCACTACCACCCCCTCCAACACTCTAGCTCTGTCTCTCTCCCAACCTTATTCCTCTCCTGCACATATGCATGGATGCCGGTCGATCTCCCTTAATACATGAGGAAGATTGATCTCCTTAATACATGAGGTAGGCCTCTCTCCTCCTCCACACATATACCAGCCATTGTACCTCTATAGTTAATTGGGCCTACCTCTTCCCCCACCACACACCAACAGTCGAGCGCTGCAGGTAGGTATCCATGCCACAGAGACAAACTGCACATGTCCCATCTCACGTTCCAGTAGGCCAGCCACTCTATATCTTTGACGTGGGCACACACAAATTCGATGGCACTCTTTATCGATCACGCACGCACACACACACACATCATCCCTCTCTTCGATTCTATGGACACCTCAAGCCGATGATACCTCCACTCTCTTCTCGTGGATCGCCCCCTCTATATATATGTTATATCCAGGACTCTATTTCACACACATTGCATATGTTACATTTTTTGATTGACCCCCCCCCCCAAAAAAACTCTCAAGAACCCACACACTATAACTCTCTAGGTTTGTATCTCTCTCACACAACCCCACGTAGGTGGTGTACATATACAAGAAGATAATAGGTGCACCGTGCATGTACTCACGCTTCGTGCCCAGCCACACCCGCGCGGGTACACGGTGGAGCTCATTTCTTTACGAAATGGCAGCCCACGTGCTAATTTGAACGCCTGTAGCGGTTGTTTACCTAGGGAGGTCGTGTACCATGCGTGCACGAAACAAAGTTCGACTTGACGCGTTGCCGCGTTATTTTTAAATAAAGTTCTAGCTCTCAATGGCACGTACACAGAATATAAAACGATTTTTATGGAGAAAAAGGTAGTCCGCTCACTATATACAATGGAGCCTGCCTGCCTGGTTTGTCGCTCTTCAGAGTATCTCACACAAGTGCGGTGGCCTCTCTCTCTCTCACCGTTGGTCACTGATCCGGCCGCATCCCGTCCACCGGGGGATAGGGAGGAAGTGCATCGTTTCTCCGTTTGATGGCGCTGAGGCAGCACGTCCCGATCTGCGATACACGCCGTTCTCTCTGACCAAGCTCCGGCGTGGCAGGGCCCACGCCACCTGCTCGTAGATTCCGCCTGCCGCCGCTCACCTAGTTATAATCCGACGACCTCCAGG
This sequence comes from Triticum aestivum, assembly GCF_018294505.1. Lineage (NCBI taxonomy): Eukaryota > Viridiplantae > Streptophyta > Magnoliopsida > Poales > Poaceae > Triticum > Triticum aestivum. The sequence goes on along the minus strand of NC_057802.1, from coordinate 474,676,935 downwards.
TATCCCCTCCGGCCTTGCTCCACTGCCCGTCTTCCCACGTCGCTGCATGTGGATCTTCCATAGTTCTTTGCCCAAAACGTAGCTCGTCCGGCGTACTTTCCATATTGCATTCTCGTCCTCACACCGTTTTAGACAAACACAACCGTGTTGTTATCTTCCCTTAGGACAAGGAATATGCTTCTTTTTTGTCGTCGCATGTGTCATCAACTGTTATTGGCCAGTAATTGTTTCCTTTCTACTCGTTGCTATTGCGACCTTTTGGTGAACTGCACAAATCACTTTTTTCTTAAAGAGTGTTTTGTGCAGTTGTACTAAAATGTCACACGGACAACGACTGTACATTTCAGTACGACTGCACAAAGGGAGATTGGTTTTGCTCTATACTCCTCATCCAACTTCGAGCCTAATCTTCTCCAACTAGTTAGTCTTAAGAGAGACTGCAAAGGTGACCGGCTTCTATTTGTGTGTTTATTGTTTCATCAGCAGTCCTCTATTATCGTAATCACACTTAATATCTTTGGAACAGGGACGCTCAGCTCTATTTTAGTGGAACTGCACAAAATGATCGGAATGTTGCATGCTCCAGACAGCTACTTTTTTTCCCAACATGCCTTGTTGATTTAGACAGAGCTGGGGGGACGTTGCTGCCAATGAAAGCATGGATCAATTTTAATTTAACACCTTCTCACAACTCTGTCTTTAGTTGTGATGTAATTATTAGCTCTGATCTGCTAATAATTGACATGCATTAGCAAGGAAGTTAGTTTTTTATTGTTTCCGAAAGAGCATCGATGGCAAGACACGCGAAACAAAAGCTGAAAGCTCACACCATTGTACAATTTCATGTCGCTGGAAAATTATTTGTATAGTACGTCAATTATGTAAACAAATGATGGAAGCTTGATAGCATTGCCAGAAGACTCTTCATCATCCGGGTCCATGTGCCATGCACAAAATTATACTCCTTCGTTCCTAAATATTTGTCTTTTTACAAATTTCAAACGGGCATATTTTAGAGTGTAGATCCACTCATTTTGCTTCATATGTGTACTCCCTCCGTTCCTAAATATTCTATTCGTCTTTCTAGAGATTTCAACAAGTGACTACATACGGAGCAAAATGAGTGAATCTACACTCTAAAATATGTCTATATACATCCGTATGTGCCAGTCCATTTGAAATCTCTAAAAAGAAAAATATTTGAGTAGTCACTCGTTGAAATCTCTAGAAAGACAAATACTCCGGAGTATATTTAAGAACCGAGGGGGTAGTGCACAACCGCATGGGAGACTCAGCCCGGTCGTTGCGCCGCATTAATAGTGAGTAATGAGCCGTCAAATCATAAGCCCCACCTTTCCCACTGTAAGTTGCTCTGAAGAAGCAACCATTAATACGCTCTTCTTTGAATCCGCTCATACTACTCCATCCGTCACTGTTTATATAGCGCGCTTCGGAAAAAAGAAAAAATAATCTGTGGGACCAAGGCGACTAGCGATCGGCCTGAAAAATAGCATTGGTAGTTATAGCACGGCGTCTATTACTAGAGGGAATAATGCGTACACACAGGCATGCAGTGCTTCCGCCCCGGGTACACACATGCATGCACTTACTCCACTCCGTAGTAGTACAGTACATGGAGAGAAAATTGTGGACTTGATTGCGGTTACCACGCCCTAATTAATTGAGCATTAAACCAAACGCGTCTAAAGTCTCTCTGGTGGTGGAAATGCATTGAGAGAAATGCATCATAATGAAGCGCGCCCTGTAAACTGTGACGGAGGGAGGAGTAGTATGAAGGTGCAAAACCAAGTATGCGTATGGCCAGTCGGTCAACGCACCTCCTCTTGGCATATCACTGACATGTGGGACATGAGTGTGAGCAAACCGATCTCAATTTACGGCAAAGAGCCAACCCGCCATTCCTTGAGAGAGACGAGGAGCGAGAACACACAGACGGACTCGCACGGAGGCCAAGATATATTCGAGCATGGTTGGTTGATCGATATCATTCATTACATGTTGGGTTGCCGTTTTCCGCCCTTCTCCGGAATAAACGTGTACTTTATTAGAGATAAAAAATAAGAGTACAGACGCTCCACCATGTGGTTCTAGTAGTAGTACTACTCGTACTACTGCGCTTGGCTCTTTGCCTCTTCGTGAAGTCGAACAATGATGGTACTCCGCATGTTGGGTACTACAGTGTATGCCTCTGACAATCTGACACCGAATGGACTGATGCATGTCCACCAAGGGTAGGTTGCATTAGTCAAAAGGCGTAAGCGAGCTTCACCTTGTCCTGCAAGCTTCTCCTCGTTCTGTGAGTTGACGGGACACACCAAAAAGTAGTGCTAGTCCATACTCCCTCCTTTCCGGTTAAGATAGCTTAATCTTTTTTGCGGGTAAATGAGAGAGCTTTATTCATATATAAGCATTCTTAGGACGATCAGCCAAGACACTGGTCACTAGGAAGCGAGGTACCCCGCAAGAAAAGAAGTAGGAAGCGAGGTGTTTCATCAAGCCAGCTCTCGGCCACATTCAAAGTGCAGCAAGCACGGTTCGCACGAAGATGCACCGCACGGTTCACACGAAGATGCGCCGCAAGGTTTGCTGACCTGTTTACTTTGCGCTTGGTTGTTCGCCTATTCGGGAATTCGAACAATAATAGCACTAGTAGTATAGTGTATGCTTCTGGCAATCTGACACCGAATTAACTGTTGCACGTCCACCGCCTGAGCGAGGGAGAGCTTGCATTACTCAAAAGTTTCTCCTAGTCCTGCGAGCCACCGCGCGCAAGCTTCTCCCGTCCTGCAACCTTCTCCTCGTTCGGCAAGTTGACGGGACACAGCAAAGTAATGCTAGTCCATACTGCCTCCTCTCCGGTTAATATTGTCTTAATTTCAAACGAGATAAATACACTGTTTGTCACTGTATATTTGTAAAAATACGGTCAGTGGACTTCATAATACGCTCATTGCGCTCAATATATATATTTTCCGGTGTTTATACGGTCACTAGCTCACCCTGACTGAGTATATGTGTGCATGCATGTGTAGGTTGAGCACTTGAGCGTGACCGTGTGTGTTCTGTCGTGTGCTCGGACATGCATGCATTAGGGTGTCGCGCGCGTTTTTGCGTCCATGTGTACGTGTGACGGTTGCATACAAGTAGGGGGAGTACGTGTAGGGGCCACTAAGGAGCGGTCAAATCACACAGTAAGTTAGTCGGAAGAAGCAACCATCATTTCACTCTTGAATGACACGTACGCAATATAAAATGGTTGATATGGAGAGAAAAAGAAAACCACTATATATACACTAGCAGGAGCCTAAGCTACAAGCCTGCTTGCTTAGGTTGCTCCGACGGGCCTGATCCCGCAGCTGGGGGAAGGGAACAATGTTCTGCGTAGACGCGGTCGACATCGATGAGGGAGAAAACCCACAGTCGGTGCGTCCCAATCGGGGGTCACCGCGGTATGGGCCGATGCCGCGTCCCAACCGCCCTTCTAGCTACAACCCGACATCCCAGGTAGTCCATCTTCCTTTTGGAGCCGGCTTGCTCCACTGCCGTAGCTCCATCTCCATGTCGATATTTCTCTACTTCTACCGGCTTCTACTTGTGATGAGTTTATGTCTCATGAACTAGTGCCAGTACTATTATTCTAATCACACTTCTTCAATATCTTTGCCATCAAGGATGCTCAGGTCAATTTTAGTGGAACTGCACAAAAGCATCGTATGATCCGAGGGTGCCAGCCGTCTTTCCTTCAACAGGTTCTACCTGGCCAGGAAATTAAATCATGTTTAGGGTTTAAGTCGTAGTGACCCCATCAGTAGTTTTTCTTCCGTACACGCTCCCACAACTTTTTTTTAGTTGTGAAGTAAATATTGGCTATGATCTGTGAATCATTGCGATGCATCAGCATGCGTGTTAGTTTTCCTTTGTATTTGATGGAATGTTGTAACGGGGAAACCTTGGAATAGGAATGCAAATGGAGTGGAAAGTTTCCGTTTTTCCGGAGAAAAAATGGAAATGGAGAGAAACCAACGTTTCATTTCGTTGGATCGCGCCATCGAGCAAAACCAACGTTCAAATCATGTCTGTCGTGTTCGTGTCTCACCCTCCTCCACGGCTTGACCCCACACGAACGCTCGGCATGCCACTCACTGCAAACCGAGTATACGATAACTTTCCCGCCTGCTTGTCAATGGATCGCGCCATGGAGTACTAGCACTACTGGAAGAGATTGACGAGTTGGGGGAGGACAGCTAGCTGTAGCACGGACTCCCAAGAATTTTTTACATGCATGTTGTAGCCGGCTATTGCGACCTTTGAACGCGGAGCAGCCGCTTGCACCCGGAAGCGGCGCGGGCGACGCTCTCTCAGCCGGCGCGCCGCTTCAATGCCGGCGCCAGTGAGAGGTCGCGTCCGCTCTGGCCGGGCATGAATGCGGCACTGACCGTTTCGGTCGGGAAGCACGCGCGGGTGATGAAGAGGGTTCAGGTTGGTCAGGACCGGCCGTGGCAGCGGTCCGGACGTGCGCAAACAAGAGATGCTCTACGTTAATATTGCTGCGTATATAATTAACAACGTAAATAATATGCCCGTTGGACGAATATGATTGGAGATGGAGATGGAAATGGAATTTTACGTAAACACGGATATGCATGTCTATGTCTATGTGTGTGTGCGCGACGACTCTCGCGACCTGGAAGTAGGGGCGTGTTTTTGATCGAGTTTTCTTTCTTGGTACGTTAGAAAAATTGTCCGCCAGTTTTCGTTTCTTTTTTCCGGGAACGCGCGTATTCTATTTAAAACCACTGCTATGGAGAGATTTTTTTACTCCATTATAGCCTCTTGTTTGATAGAGTTTCTCGCGTCTCGCTCTCTCACCCTCTCCATATCAAAACAAGATGACAGTGTCCACTCTATCTCTCTCCTCACCGGTGGTCACAGATTCGGCCGAATCCCGTCCGCTGCGGGAGGTGAGGAGGTGCAGCGTTGACGTTGTCGCCGTCGACGACGGAGGATGCCGATGTGCACCGTCCTCTCGGAGCCGGCGCTGGCGCGGACGAAGATCCTCCGCGCCCTTGTTCGCTGCCGTCGTGTGGGCAGATCCTGCCCGCCCGCCTAAACGACATCTCGCCCACCTGAGGTATAACTTCTTGTACTGGTCCAGCTCCCCAGGTCGCTGCGTGCGGGTTTTCTTCTATGCGACTACTCCCCAGCTCCCCATGCATAGTAGCTAGGGTTCGTCGGCTGGTCCAACGTCACCTACTAGTACTATTATAGAGGAAATGCCACTTGAAAGTTGTCCTGATTTATGCCTCGTTGGAGGTATACATGTTGTTTCGACAAAAAGTACATGGTGGTTGTGCGGTCATTGTCCATATGGTGGTAGTACTATCACTGGTTAAATGAAGAAATGCTTTTTTTCTCGGGTATCCTGGTTTAGTTCCCATCAAGATAATTATGATGCTTCTGTTTGTTGGTGTACTTTTCATTAATTCTTATTGACAATTGAGATGTCGTTGCTAACCCTTTTTTATATTTTTGGAAACTGCGATGCGTGTCTCCATACCTGGTCATGTCTTCCTCAATTTTAGTGGAACTGCACAAAATTGGATGGCCATTGTTGTTCCGCCTCACTGTCCTCTGCCACGTGGTTCTTCCTTCCTCGAGCTTGATTAATGAGAAGAAACAGAGCACAGTGAGGATTTGTCGAACTTCATAGGTGCCTCACCCAAACTTGATGCCAAATGGATGATGCATCACCCTGATGACCTATCGATGCTCATGGTTGTGCCTCATGGTGGCGTCGGCTGGTGAAGCTGATCGATTTTCAATGACAACCAACCAGTCTTCCATGAGTGCTCTTTGCTTGTTATGCACAAAGATGATATCCTTCGTCAGTTCACCTTGGTTGCGTTGGAGACGCAGTCGTCTTTCACGTCGGTGCAATTTTATCACACAATTGGCTATGAACCAAATGTTTCCTCGAAGAAGGATCGACATTGGTACTAAGAGCATAAGTTTTGTATTGATTTCTAAGCCTTCTCACAACTTTGTCTCCAGCTCCCCTGTAATTTTATTTGTCCAGCTATTAACTTTGATTTAAAAAATGGTGTGGACTAAAAACCCGGATGGACGTAGTAGCCCTCCATTTTTATTTACTCCGCATATTAGATTTGACTGAAGTCAAACTTTGTAATACTCTCAAACCTTTCCGATAATTGAAATTAAAATTCTTTATTTGTACACACTCACACGTTTCCGATAATTTGGCGCATGTGTGGTTGTTCACTTAAGGGAGGGTAGTGTACCACATGTGAAGGACAGGAAGTGCGACCAGGACGCGTGGGCGTGGATCGTTAGTTCATCGGAAGTAGTACTAGTTTTCTTCACTGTACATTAAATAAAGAGTTTTGTTTCGTACTTACACAATTTAAAACGATTGTTATGGAGACAATAAGAAAACCACTCCACTATATATTAGTTGTATACACGAGAGTACTATATGGACGCGGCTTCATTGACTTAGTGCACCTGCCTTTGGATTTATGACAGGTGGGCCCAAAATGTGGCTGGCTCACCTGTCATATAGCCAAAAGCAGGTGCAGTGAAGGCACCGGAGCTCAGTCCGTACTATAGTAGTATATATATATATATAAGCGGGAGCCTCAGCGCTTGTTCGCTAGAGTTTGCACTCTCCACACGCTCGCCGCACTACATATATGTTACACGCTGGAGGCTCAGCGTTCATTTGCTAGGGTTTGCTATATTCACAGTCTCTCACCCTCTCTTCACCAGATCTAAACAAGGCTGCGTTGGCCTCTTGTCTCTCTCTCCCCCCTCATAGCTGGTGAAGGAGGCGTCCGTATCCCGTCGCACCGGGAAGGGGAAGAGGTGCAGCGTTCACTCTATCGCCTTCGGCGAGGGAGGCAATCCACTGCCGGCTGCGCAGTTCTCTTTCACCCAGCGCCTGTGCGGGAGGGCAACCGACCCCTTCTTCCTCGCTGCCGTACGTAGTGTGGGCAGATCCGGCCTCCCGCCGCACGGTTTTATTCCGACTTCGATTTTAGTTGAACTGCACAAAAGGAGCCAATGTGTCCAAGGCAAACTGCTGCATTACTGGGTCCAGTTGGTCATTCCACTTTGCAGAAAGAAGCAGTCACTGTTTGCACTACATTACAGAAGGAATGACCGAGAAGCTTACAGAGTATTATTAGACACCGGTGACATGACTAGTCTGCAGAGACCATTGGCAATTTAACAACATGTGGAGTGCCCTGGGCAAAAAGTGCCCAAACAAGTACAAGAAGCTACGAACGGACTCCACGATCATAGGCATTACATATTTTGAATGGGAAAAGCTTGTCAAAGTTTAACCATTGATGTTAGCAAGAAGACGTTAGTTTAATATATTGGAATTGGAAAACCTTGTCAAAATTTGCTCATTGATGTTAGCCAGAAGACATGCATTTGATATTTTTGAGTGGGACGCCCTTGCTGTGAGCAGAGTTGAGTGTTTTTTCCTATTCCTGTGTTCAGTTTAGAAGTAAATAGTTACTCTGCTGAGATATTCTTGTGTTAAGAGTTTGTTCTCAATATTGTCTATGTAATGCCAGGCCTTGTGTTTGATTGCAAAGTTGAGCTTGGAATGTTGTGGCATGCGGCATCACGAGCTGTTCACCGTGCCTCCTGAGAATAATGCTTTGTATTTTTTTGCATGTCTATCTAATGCCAATGATTTGCTTGTTAAGAAGATCATCCTCTTCTGTTGTTTCCGTGCTTAAGAAGTTCATCGTCTGATGTTTCATTCATAGCCTATACGACAAGTCGGGTAGGTTAGACGTGAAACCATATGATCTTCCGACCAACTCATGATATTAGGCCGTGATTGGATCGTCGTTTTCCAACCAAAACCGCTTGTAAATCAAAGCAGATGGTCTCGGGCGAAGACGCTTGGTTGGTCGATTTCGACTAGTAAAGTATCGGAAGTACTTCACACATGATAAAAACGCTGAACGACACTCGGACGATTGCTAATCCAGCCGTTAGCTGCTGTTTCAGCCTTGCCCATGGATGGCATGATACGCACATCGTGCATGTATCGTCTGGCAATGTCGTCCATATAGCAGTGCTCGTAAAATATACACTGGTCTCTCAAATTACACGCGTAACCCGCCGGTTTTACTGACAGACCTCGGGCCCTCGGTTTCATTACGCCTGTATTTTACGCGTTGTTTCCGATGACGAGTAAATTACACTTGTATGTTAATACAGGTTTGAAATAAACCAGAGCTCCCAAGCGCGGCCTTACCGTTTCATGCCGTCTCAGTTTCTCGAAGGTGCTCATAGGTGTCCGATGATCCTGGCTTCCTGAATGAGCAGCGGGCGCTGTATCAGACCATCCGTAGCGCCCGCGAGGCCCTCTCCGTTGTCCTTCGAGTTGTTGCGCTCGCCGTGGCGCCGAGCATTGTTTACATCGTCAACGAACATGAGGATTCAGGAGATGACTTTATTTTGACTGGATGACACTAGGGACCCACTAGGGCCATAGCCGTACGTACGCAAGTGCCTCCTTATTATGTACAACTATATTTTTTCTCTCTCTCCTGGTTTCCTGACATCACGGTCCCACACCATTGTCAACCTATGTAGTCAATATAAACGAGAGAATTGCACAAGGTGCGGCCGACAGCTGGGACCAAGCAGCTCGAGCAGTATTTGTGTTTTTGAGGCGTGAGCACTGCAGAGTTTTTCTTGCGATGATTTCGTTGTTGTTCAGAGGAGAGCAGGGTATTAACTGGGTGGGCTGTGGCCCGTCTAGCCCAGGCCAGATATCCAGCCCACATACTAATTTTTTCAAGATGAAAATGGCTAGCCCAGCTATACGTCTTTTTGAGGAATACCCAGGCAAGGTCAACTTGTTATTCTCCGCCCTGCTGGGCTGCAAATCTTTCCTAGGAGGGATGCATTAGGCTTAACAGGAAAATGGGCTTTAAAAAATAATAAATGGGATGTAATTATAAAAAGTGGACAGTAACTATAAAAAATGCACCAAACACGAAATTAGTTTATAAAATATTATTTATGGATTTTGAAAATCTTAAATTTTCATTGTTGCGCGCGCAATGTTTCGTTGGATTTTTACGTAATACAAATTTATATTTAATCTGACTAGAAATTTCGGGATAAAAATATTTCGGATCCCATCAAAATGTGGGAAATTTTATTGAATTATGTCTTCAACGGTTGGTTGAAATTATTAATCGTTGTCCTATCTAGAAAATGGGTTGTACTTTTAACAAACTGTAAATGGGCTGTCGTAAATTCCATTAGAATTCAAAAATAGGCTGTACATTCTTACAAAATGCAAATGGGCTATAAGTTCTATGCCACACACTTGTGGGCCTACTAAGTGACGCGTCCCCTAAAAAAATAAGTTGACGCGTATGCAAGGCTTTGTCAACTTATTATAGTCAACACACGGTTCTAGCAGCAGTGGCCGTTGGATGTCTATCCAACGGATGTCGTGCTTCTTCTTCAATCTCGGATATTCTTAGCTTCGGCCGCCCAAAAAATGATTCCTCCCCCTGACATCTGGGGTGCACCGTTTCGGAGGCTGACCTGTGGGCCTACTAAGTTGGAGCGTACCAAGGGCTTTGTCAACTTAGTCAATATAAACGATTCTAGCTTCAGTGACCGTACGATGTCCATCCAACGGCCGTAGTGCTTCTTCAACCTCTGGTCTTCTTGGTCCAGCCGCCCAAAGCAGCGCCGGTCGTGCCGCCTGCTCCTGCCTCCCGTGGCCGGCTGTGCTGCCGCGGAGGCCTCACCGCCCCCATACTACTCCCACTGCTGGCCAGGCCATCCCTCCACTCACCCACACCCCCTGTTATTCTGCGACGACGGCAGCCTCACACCGCAGCCAAACCAGTGAACCCTCGTACTCCTCTCCGCGCGGGCTTCCACTGATGCGTCTTCCCCGGCTCCGCGTCGTCCCCTTCCTAGGCCTCGCCGTCGTCCACCGCCCAGGTACTCTCGACGCGGCGTGGTCAACTTGGTCAACGACCGACTTCCATCGAAAGAGTACTGTACGTGGAGAGGCTGACAGCTGGGTCCACGGCGGCCGCAAGGAAGTGCCTCCTTATTACGTGCAAAATAATTATTCCTCCACCTGACAGCAGGGACCCACCGAACGGGCCACCTTATTTCGCGAAAAAATGTTTCCCCCCTGACTGCTGGGACCCACCGGACGGGCCACCGTATTTCGCGAAAAAAACGTTCCCCCGCTGTCAGCTCGGACCCACCGGAAGTGCCTCCTTATTACGCACAAAAAATGAATACTCCCCCTGCTAGCTGGGACCCACCTTGGTGGGAGGCTGACTTGTGGGCCTACTAAGTTGTCGGTGACGGAGGGCTTTGTCAACTTAGTCAATATGAACGATTCTAGCTCCAGTGACCGTACGATGTCCATCCAACGGCTGTAGTGCTTCGTCAACCCCTGGTCTTCTTGCTCCAGCCGCCCAAAGCAGCGCCGGTCGTGCCGCCTGCTCCTGCCTCCCGTGGCCGGCTGTGCTGCCGCGGAGGCCTCACCGCCCCCTACTATTCCCACCGCTGGCCAGGCCCTGCGGCGACGGCAGCCTCACACCGCAGCCGAATGAGTGAACCCTCATACTCCTCTCCGCGTGGGCATCCACTGTCGCGTCTTCACCGGCTCCGCGTCGTCCCCTTCCTAGGCCTCGCCATTGTCCACCACCCTGGTGCTCTCGGCGTGGCGTGGTCAACATGGTCAAGGAACGACTTCCATCGGACGTGGACTGTACGTGGAGAGGCTGACAGCTGGGTCCACGGCGGCAGCAAGGAAGTGCCTCCTTATTACGCGGAAAATAATGATTCCTCCACCTGACAGCAGGGACCCACCGGACGGGACACCGTATTTCGCGAAAAAACGTTTCCCCCTGACTGCTGGGACCCACCAGCTACACCTTCGCACGCAAGGAAGTGCGTCCGGGCAAAAAAAAACGATTCGCCCCCTGACTGTTGGGACCCACCAGCTACATCTTCGCACGCAAGGAAGTGCGTCCGGAAAAAAACCAAAACGATTCGCCCCCTGACTGCTGGGACCCACCAGCTACATCTTCGCAGGCAAGGAAGTGCCTGACGGTCGGGACCCACCTGGTCGAAGCGTACGTAGCGTTGTCATTCTAGTCGCGAACGTGTACGTACATATATGCTGGTCGATGTAGAGGCGCGCACGTGTCATAGTAGAGGCGCGTACGTGTCGTAGTAGAGGCGCGCACGTAGCATGTACACGTACGTACAGCGGCCAGGGTGCAAGAAAGAAAATACGGCCACGTACGTACATACGGGCAGGGTCTCGAACGCCTACTCGCGCATACGTACGGCGAGGGCTCGTGTACATGGCTGGGTCGGAACGGAGAAACAGCGTCGTCGTCGTGTTCATGGGGAGGCAACGGAATGCGTCGTGTTCATGGGGAGGCAACGGATTGCGTCATGTTCATGGGGAGGGGTGTGGCGTACCGCAAAACGGAGGAAACGGACCTCCTACGGTCGAAACGGGGGTCCTGTTGATCGCGAGGAGTGTGGCGTGCCGCAAAACGAAGGAAACGGACCTCCTACGGTCGAAACGGGGGTCCTGTTGATCGGGAGGGGTGTGGCGTACCGCAAAACGGAGGAAACAGACCTCCTACGTTCGGAACGGGGGTCCTGTTGATCGGGAGGGGTGTGGCGTACCGCAAAATGGACGAAACGGACCTCCTACGGTCGAAACGGGGGTCCTGTTGATCGGGAGGGGTGTGGCGTACCGCAAACGGATGAAACGGACCTCCTACGGTCGAAACGGGGGTCCTGTTCATCGGGAGGGGTGTGGCATACGGCAAAACGGGACTCCACAGGATACTGTTCATCTCCACCGTCGACCTCCTCCAGCCTCCACGGGCTACCGTCGACCTCCTCCAGCCTCCACGGGCTCATGTTCATCCAACCTCCACCGCGCGCTACTCCACCGGCTACTGTTCAACCACCCCTCCACCGTCTACTGTTCATCCAGCCCTCCACACCACGGGGTCCTGTTCAACCACCCCTCCACGGGCACCCCTCCACCGTCTACTATTCATCCAGCCATCCACCACAACACGGGGTCCTGTTCATCCAGAGGCAACGCCACCGCTCACTGTTCATCCAATCGATCGGCTTCAGTTAGCAGCAGTAGCGAAGGAATCGCTCGATCGGGTTCAGTTAACAGCCATCGATTGATCGCTCGGGTTCAGTAACGCGTAGCCTGCAGTGCAATCGCTCGGGTTCAGTTAGAGCCCAACGCCTCGCTCGGGTTCAGTTGGAGCCAACGCCTCGCACACACGCGCGTACGTGTACGAGAGAAACGCGCATCGCTCGGCCCCCGACCTCCCACCGTAACCGGGAACTCCCCGAAATTTTCCTCCCCCTCGCTTCTACCACGGTTTTTTCCGTCATGGACGGCCCAAAGAATGTCATGCAGCTGCGTCTCCGGCCCGCCCAAGACGAAAAGCCCATTTTCTACCATGATTTTTTGTCATAGAAGTAGGAGCCCACCACATCTATGATGATACCGGGTTTTGTCACAATTATCGTCATAGAAGTGTCATATGTATGACAGAAAAGGCCCAAAATGTCATGGATGTGTCTTTTTTTTGTAGTGTATAGCCCTGCCATGCAAGCCACGTGTCGGGGCAGGGTTGTACACGCCCCGGGGGTTCCACTCAGAGGGAGCCCCCACCCACACACCAGTGGAAGCACCATGCTCCCCGCTGGCAGTCGACACCGTCGAGGAGCGGCCATGCCCGTGCAAGTGCGGAAGCGCTATGCTTCGCGCTGGTGATAAACAACTGAGGGCGGCCCCTTGGTCGCACCAACCTTAGGGAGCCGCCAGGCTTAGTGTCTAGCCCCATCACAACACTTTCCCCCCGAGAGAGTCGCGTGAGGGGGCTGGGCACGGGGGTTGCGTTCAGGTCACGCCTGGCGCATGCTAGGCGCGCCCTCCACCCTCGTGGGCCCCTCGTGGCTCCACCGACCTACTTCTTCCTCCTATATATACCTACGTACCCCCAAACTATCAAAGAGCACCAAAAAAACCTAATTCCACCGCCGCAACCTTCTGTACCCGTGAGATCCCATCTTGGGGCCTTTTCCGGCATCCTGCCGGAGGGGCATTGATCACGGAGGGCTTCTACATCAACACCATATCCTCTCCGATGATGTGTGAGTAGTTTACCTCAGACCTTCGGGTCCATAGTTATTAGCTAAATGGCTTCTTCTCTCTCTTTGGATCTCAATACAAAGTTCTCCTCGATTCTCTTGGAGATCTATTCGATGTAATCTTCTTTTGCGGTGTGTTTGTCGAGATCCGATGAATTGTGGGTTTATGATCAAGATTATCTATGAACAATATTTGAATCTTCTCTGAATTCTTTTATGTATGATTGGTTATCTTTGCAAGTCTCTTCGAATTATCAGTTTGGTTTGGCCTACTAGATTGATCTTTCTTGCAACGGGAGAAGTGCTTAGCTTTGGGTTCAATCTTGCGGTGCTCGATCCCAGTGACAGTAGGGGAAACGACACGTATTGTATTGTTGCCATCGAGGATAAAAAGATGGGGTTTATATCATATTGCATGAGTTTATCCCACTACATCATGTCATCTTGCTTAAAGCGTTACTCCGTTCTTATGAACTTAATGCTCTAGATACATGCTGGATAGCGGTCGATGTGTGGAGTAATAGTAGTAGATGCAGGCAGGAGTCGGTCTACTTGTCACGGACGTGATGCCTATATACATGATCATACCTAGATATTCTCATAACTATGCTCAATTCTATCAATTGCACAACAGTAATTTGTTCACCCACCGTAATACTTATGCTATCTTGAGAGAAGCCACTAGTGAAACCTATGGCCCCCGAGTCTATTTTCCATCATATTAATATTCCGTCAACAAGCTATTTCTATCTTTGTTTACTTTGCAATGTTTACTTTAAATCTTTATCATAAAAATACCAAAAATATTATCTTATCATCTCTATCAGATCTCACTCTCGTAAGTGACCGTGAAGGGATTGACAACCCCTTTATCGCGTTGGTTGCGAGGTTCTTATTTGTTTATGTAGGTGCGGGGGACTTGAGCGTGGCCTCCTACTGGATTGATACCTTGGTTCTCAAAAACTGAGGGAAATACTTACGCTACTTTGCTGCATCACCCTTTCCTCTTCAAGGGAAAACCAACGCAGTGCTCAAGAGGTAGCAACAAGGATTTCTGGCGCCGTTGCCGGGGAGACTACGCACAAGTCAAGACATACCAAGTGCCCATCACAAACTCTTATCCCTCGCATTACTCCCCGGCAACGGCGCCAGAAATCCTTCTTGCTACCTCTTGAGCACTGCGTTGGTTTTCCCTTGAAGAGGAAAGGGTGATGCAGCAAAGTAGCGTAAGTATTTCCCTCAGTTTTTGAGAACCAAGGTATCAATCCAGTACGAGGCCACGCTCAAGTCGCTCGCACCTACACAAACAAATAAGAACCTCGCAACCAACGCGATAAAGGGGTTGTCAATCCCTTCACGGTCACTTACGAGAGTGAGATCGGATAGAGATGATAAGATAATATTTTTGGTATTTTTATGATAAAGATTTAAAGTAAAGATTGCAAAGTAAACAAAGATAGAAATAGCTTGTTGACGGAAGATTAATATGATGGAAAATAGACCCGGGGGCCATAGGTTTCACTAGTGGCTTCTCTTAAGATAGCATAAGTATTACGGTGGGTGAACAAATTACTGTCGAGCAATTGATAGAATTGAGCATAGTTATGAGAATATCTAGGTATGATCATGTATATAGGGATCACGTCCATGACAAGTAGACCGACTCCTGCCTGCATCTACTACTATTACTCCACACATCGACCGCTATCCAGCATGCATCTAGAGTATTAAGTTCATAAGAACAAAGTAACGCTTTAAGCAAGATGACATGATGTAGAGGGATAAACTCATGCAATATGATATAAACGCCATCTTTTTCTCCTTGATGGCAACAATACAATACATGTCGTTTCCCCTACTGTCACTGGGATCGAGCACCGCAAGATTGAGCCCAAAGCTAAGCACTTCTCCCATTGCAAGAAAGATCAATCTAGTAGGCCAAACCAAACTGATAATTCGAAGAGACTTGCAAAGATAACCAATCATACATAAAAGAATTCAGAGAAGATTCAAATATTGTTCATAGATAATCTTGATCATAAACCCACAATTCATCAGATCTCGACAAACACACCGCAAAAGAAGATTACATCGAATAGATCTCCAAGAGAATCAAGGAGAACTTTGTATTGAGATCCAAAGAGAGAGAAGAAGCCATTTAGGTAATAACTATGGACCCGAAGGTCTGAGGTTAACCACTCACACATCATCGGAGAGGCTATGGTGTTGATGTAGAAGCCCTCCGTGATCAATGCCCCCTCTGGCCGGACGCCGGAAAAGGCCCCAAGATGGGATCTCACGGGTACAGAAGGTTGCGGCGGTGGAATTAGGTTTTCGTGGTGCCCTTCGATGGTTTGGGGGTACGTAGGTATATATAGGAGGAAGAAGTAGGTCGGTGGAGCCACGAGGGGCCCACGAGGGTGGAGGGCGCGCCCAGGGGGGTAGGCGTGCCCCCCTGCCTCGTAGTCGCCTCGTTGGTTGCTTGACGTCCACTCCAAGTCCTCTGGATCATGTTTGTTCCAAAAATCACGCTCCCGAAGGTTTCATTCCGTTTGGACTCCGTTTGATATCCTTTTTCTGCAAAACACTAAAATAGGCAAAAAAACAACAATTTGGGCTAGGCCTCCGGTTAATAGGTTAGTCCCAAAAATAATATAAAGAGTATAAATAAGTCCATTAAACATCCAAAACAGAATATATAGTAGCATGGAACAATAAAAAAGTATAGATACGTTGGAGACGTATCACACGCCACCCTACCAGGTCCCTCGGACCTGGTCATCGCGTGCCCCTCCCGAGCGGGACCTCGGTGGGGAAAGGTATGAAGGCATGTTTGTACGTCAAGGGGGACTCCTGAGCATCGCGACTCAGGAGCCTAACTGGTCACGTAGCCCCTCATCCCTTGGTCTCATCCTGGTGATCCGGATGACCCAATGGCGGTTGAGGTACGCGCGGGGCCGGGCCCTGCTGACGCAGAACGCTAAGGCCTACTCTTGCATCTCCTTCCCACGGGCTGTTTGCACGTCAAGGGGGACTCCTGAGCATCGTGACTCAGGAGCCTAACTGGCCGCGTATCCCCTCACCCCTTGGTCTCGTCCTGGTGATCCGAACGACCCAACGGCGGCTGAGGTATGCCAGGGTCGGGCCCAGCCAACGCAGAACATCAGGCAAGCGGGAAGGAAATCACAAAATCCTAGCAAATTATTACAAGAAAAGCTATCTTTTAAAAGGTCACAACACATATGTTTAACGCCTCCATGAGACACGGTGCATGATACAGGAAATAAAATGGAGGGAAGCGCCGCCATCAAGCGTCGTCTTCAGCCCTGGACGGTGTCATCACCCTCAAGGGGTGCCACATCGTCGACAACGTTGCCGCCGCTTGTGCTGTCAGTTGCGGCCGCAGGTTCGGCGGCGTCGCCGGCCGTAGGCGCGGGGTCAACAGCAGGGAACTTTCGCAGTAGGGCCTCCACCCGGTCCTTCACGGCTTCGGCGGCGGCGTAGTGCTCCTCGTCCACAAGCTGAAGCAGGGCTCCGAGGTTGGTGCTGGGTCACGAAGATGGAGGTGGCTGAAGACGCTTGTCATGGCTGAGGCGGAGAGCACGCGGGCTTCCCCCTCCACCATGGGGCCCACTCCATCAGCAACACCCTCGAGCGCCTCGACGAGCTGGGGGAGCAGCTCGGCAGGGCCTTCCTCAGCAGTCATCGACGGCTCCTTCAACCCCCTCCTTTAGAGTTCCCGCAATGCCTTGCGGGACCTCTTCTCAAGAGAATTGGAGGCGGCACGATCTTTGGCGAGAACCCTCGCCTGAGCCTCCAGCCGGGCCTTCTCCGCCTCTGTCTCCTTCTTCAGCTTCTCTAGACGGTCGCACTCCGCGGCCTGCTGTAGGATCGAAAGTATGTCTAGAGGGGGGTGATTAGACTACTTGACCAATTAAAAATCTAGCCTCTTCACAATTTTAGTTCTTGGCAGATTTTAGCAACGTAGCACAAGTCAAGAGTGTAGCAGCGGAAACTAAAACAATAGCATATGAAGGTAAAGGGAGGAGTTTGAGGGAGCAAACGCAATGTTGACACGGAGATTTTTTTATCCGTGGATCCGATAGGTGGTGCTATCGTACATCCACGTTGATGGAGACTTCAACCCACGAAGGGTAACGGTTGCGCGAGTCCATGGAGGGCTCCACCCACGAAGGGTCCACGAAGAAGCAACCTTGTCTGTCCCACCATGGCCGTCGCTCACGAAGGACTTGCCTCACTCGGGTAGATCTTCACGAAGTAGGCGATCTCCTTGCCCTTACAAACTCCTTGGTTCAACTCCACAATCTTGACGGAGGCTCCCAAGTGACACCTAGCCAATCTAGGAGACACCACTCTCCAAGAAGTAACAAATGGTGTGTTGATGATGAACTCCTTGCTCTTGTGCTTCAAATGATAGTCTCCCCAACACTCAACTCTCTCTCATAGGTTTGGATTTGGTGGAAAGATGATTTGAGTGGAAAGCAACTTGGGAAAGGCTAGAGATCAAGATTTATGTGATTGGAATGGAATATCTTGACCTCAACACAAGTGTATGTGGTTCTCTCTCAGAAAATGTATGTTGGAAGTGTAGGCATGTTTTGATGGCTCTCTCAACGAATGAAGAGTGGGTGGAGGGGTATATATAGCCTCCACATAAAATCTAACCGTTACACACAATTTACCAAACTCGGTGGGACCGAATTGTTAAACTCGGTCAGACCGATTTAGTTCATAATGTGACCGTTAAGATTTCCAGTGGGACCGACACGTCAACTCGGTGAGACCGATTTCGTTAGGGTTAGGGCATAACGTAATCTCGGTGAGACCGATTACACAAACTCGGTGAGACCGATTTTGGTAATAGACAAACAGAGAGTTGGTCAGGCAAACTCGGTGGGACCGATTCGCTCATCTCGATTGGACTGAAATTTTACGAAAAGGAAACAGAGTGTTTGCATTGCAATCTCGATGGGACCGATCGCTCATCTCAGTTTGACCAAAACGTTACCAAGGGAAACAGAGATATTACAATCTCATCTCGGTGAGACCGAGATCCCTATCGGTGAGACCGAAAAGACTAGGGTTTCTGGCAGTGGCTGTGCCAATTGAACTCGGTGGCGCCGGATAGACAGTTTCGGTGGGGCCGAGTTTGACTTTTGGTTTGGGACATATGTGGATGTGAGAAAGTAGTTGAGGGTTTTGGAGCATATCACTAAGCACTTTGAGCAAGAAACTCATTAAGTAACACCTCACCCCCTCTTGGTAGTATTGGCTTTTCCTATGGACTCAGTGTGATCTTGGATCACTTAAAATGAAAAAATGTAGAGCCCTGAGCCTTGAGCTTGAGCCAATCCTTTGTCCTTAGCACTTTGAGGGGTCCACTTTTCTCATCCATGCCATGCCAATCATTGAGCTTTCCTGAAATGTTTATCTTGAAATAGTATTAGCTCAATGAGATATATGTTGTTAGGAATTACCAAAACCACCCAGGGATAGTTGCACTTTCAATCTCCCCCTTTTTGGTAATTGATGACAAGATATAGATCAAAGCTTCGACAAATGATAATAAGATTGAAAAACATCGTCGCTTTGAGAAGTATGTGATAAGCAAGAGCTCCCCCTAAATTTGTGCATTATTTAAATTTTGCTTTTGAATGCAAATGCACTATCGATTAGGATCATGGGTTACTCTTCCATGTCACATACATCTTGGTGGAGCCCTCAAAATGATAGAAGTTAAAAGCATGCACTCATCACCAAGTAAAGTGAATGATCATATAGAGATATAAGAGATAATATCATCCAACAAGCATTAAGGGTAGCATATGATCAAACACATGATCAAACAAGTATCTTACTAGCACATAAAGTATTTCACACAAGCACACAATAAAAAGGTTTCAACCAAAATAGCAAGAGAGATAAAAAGCAACACTCTCTCTTGAAGCCTATGATCTATACATTTTTGTCCCCCTTTGGCAACAAGTTACGAAAAAGTTCAAAAATGCATAGTGCTAAACGACTTTCAGGCTTGATCTTCGGTAGGTGGTGTTGAGATGACTCCAAGGACGAAAGCTTCTATGGATGTAGCTAGAGCTAGTGGAGTGGCTGCTGGAGCTGGTGGCACTGAGGCTGTAGCTGCTGGACCTGATGTTGTAGCTCTAGTATCTGTGACTGGCACTGTAGCAGACCTCTGGCTTCTGGGCACTCTAGCAAAAGCATCTGTAGTAGACTTGCCCTTATTCTCCTCTGGTTCCTCCTGTAGCTGCTCAACTGCAGTTTGGATCTCAGTTACCTTGACATCCAGATCATAGAACTTCTGCTCAATGATCCTCTCCAAACTCTCCTGATTTTGAGTCAGGGTGGCCAAGCCCTTCTCAATCCTCAAAGTGGATTGGATCAGATATCCAAGTTGATCTTGTTTGGATTTCAAGAACACTTGAGATGCCTCTTCAACAATTGGCATCTTTGTAGCTTTCTCTGCCCTTGCCTTCTCTCTCTTCTCATGTGCTTGAGCTGAAGATGGTTCATTCTCATTCATGACAACTGTGTTGTCTTCAAATTCAGGGTAGATGGGCAGATGCTCCTTGTCCAGTAGATATTTGCCTTTGCCCATCTTGGAGTTGATGAGCTCCTGAATGTGTGGGGCATACCCACAACTTCTCTTCTGATCAGCTGTTGTCCTCTTGATTGTCTCCACAATAAGACTCATGACTTTGAATTTTTGAGGCACATAAAACAAATGTAGCAAGTTGATAGCATGTCCTCTGATCATCTTGTGATCACCTGACTTGGGGAGCAGAGTGTGCCTTAGGATCCAGTTGATGGTTGGCAGACCAGACAACAAGAAGTGGACAGATCCAAACTTATGAGTATCCAAGGCATCATCTGGAATATCTCTATACATGTTGGCCATAGTGTTATGGTCTTTCTTTTTATCAGCATAAACATCCAAGTCATCCTTACTTTCTTCTGGAGCATTGATCAACTGAGCCCATTCTTCAATAGAAGATTGGTACCTTGTACCTTCAGACATTCAAATGATCTTTCCATCTGGGTGGAAGTGCGCAGTGGAGTAAAACTGCATGATCAGCTCATCATTCCACTTGGTGAGCTTCTGGGCAACAAAAGTGTCAACTCCACATGCCTTGAAGCTGTCATATACACCTGGATAGTGGTCTTCATTCTCCTTGATGTACTCCCAGTCAACCCACCTCATTTCACACACTATGGGCTTCTTGTCAAGCAAAATTGTCTCATAAGAGTCTTGTTGTTCCTTAGTGTGAAACCTGTAGTCAATAGCAGTTCTACTCCTGACAGCATATGGATCAGACTGTCTCCATAATCTCAGTCCTGAATCCTTCCTGATTTTCATGTTTTCTGCAACATGATGTGCATCATTGTGGTCAGGGTTCTTGGGCTTCAACTTTCTCAAAACAAGTGAGTCTTCTTCTTCTTCTTCAGCAGCTTCAGGCACTGGGGCCTTGTTTTTCTCCTCAGCAGGGATGTTCCTGGTGCTTCTCTTGGGTTTTGGGGGTTTCTGAGCGGGAGCAGCAGCCTTGGGGGCAGCTTTGGGCTTAGATGGAGCAGCCCCTGATCTAATTGCATCTCCCATGAGCTTCTGAGTTTTGGGTGCTGGTGCAGCATCCTCTTCCTCTTCCTCTTCTCCTTCAGAATCTTTCTTCATTGAGGGCTTGCCAAGAACTCTGGCAGTAGTGGTTCTTTCCATCTTCTTCTTCTTACCATCACCTACTGCTTCACCATCATCTGATTCAATGGTGAACTTCATAGTTTCACCTGTGGCAACTTTCTTTGGCTTGGAAGCTTCAGCAGTTGAGGCTCTGGCTTTTGACATTGGAACCCTTCTTGCTAGAGCCTTTGTTTTCAGTCTAGGCTTTGTTGCAGCAGCAGTGCTATATTCCTTCTTCAGCACTTTCTTTCTGGAAGTGGCCTCATCCTCAACAGCCACATAATCTTCATCTTCAGAATCTGAAGTTTTCGTCTTCCTTGTCCTGGTAGCTGCCTTGGGCAAGTTACTAGGTGTGCTCCTGCTGCCCTCGTCATACCTCCCTAAGGGACTAGTGCCCTCACTCAACTGAACTTGCTCTTCTGACTTGTTCTGACTATCACTTTGATCAGACATTTCTTCAAGCTCACTGACAGCAGACCCTGTGAATAGGTTATAAATGAGGTAGAGTAGATGAGCATCACAAAGTACAGAAGTTTTGCAAAATAATTGAGTCAAAAAGCTTAGTTTTAGTTCTCTACAGAAGTGATTTCGGAGCTACCGAATTGACAAACTCAGTGATACCGAAGCAACACTTGGAACCTAAACTAGTGAACTCGGTAGAGCCGAGTCACCGTTCGGTGGCACCAAGATTGCTAGGGTTTCGCAGAATCCTGAACTCGGTCACACTGATTTGCACGTTTCGGTTGGACCAAAAAGCGCATGTGCAATGGCCAAGGCCAACTCGGTGAGACCGATTTCTACAGTTCGGTCGGTCCGAGATGAGTTCTGCGAAGAGCTAACCCTAAAATTTTCGAATCAAACTAGACCTAAGGAAGTTTTTGCTGGATGGATCAATCTCAACCGTGGCAAGAATCATGGCATTGTCCTTGTGCTAGGAATCGGAGTGAAAAAGACAGTACAAGGGGTCGAACACTTACCCTAGTACGGCAAGTGTTCGCTACGGCGGCAACGGCGGAGCAGATTGGCGTTGACGACGGCGGAGACCAGCGACGGGAGGTCGCTGGCGGCGAGAGGACGATCCGGAGACCTGAAGAGGCAGAGCAGGTTACGCGTGGGTGAAGGGTTTCGAAAAAATTCCATATTTTGACCCGTCGGTATATATAACCTGACCTTGCCGGTGTGACCGAGTGGAACAACTCGGTGGCACTGAGATGCAAAACTGCAGGCAGTTGGTGCAACTCGGTGTGACCGAAAGGTTCTAATCGGTTGCACCGAGATTGAAAACCTAGATCAACTTAGTGATATCGGTAGGACCGAAAAGGATGAATCGGTCAGACCGAAATGCACAAAGAGGTTTTGGAAGTTTAAGTCTATGACGAATTGGGAACTCCGAGTGCTCCTCACACAGAGTGGTTCGAATCTGACTTGATCAAACTTTGTGATGTAGCATGAATAGAGTTTGAGACGAGGAAATCATAGATAGCTAGAAATTTGATCATAACTTTGTGATGTAGCATGAATAGTGTTCTTAGGCATTCTTGCCCATCCATTTGGCAAAAGAGAAAAAATCCAAACAATCAAAGCAACAAATGGATGTCCTCGAATGAGAAAAATATGCATTCAACATGCTCACACAATTAAAATGGCAAATGAAATATGTGACAAAGCATGCACAAACACTCTAGCATCTATCAAGCAATTGGCGATGACTAGGTCATCTATATATGAGTATATGGACTTAGGAGTCACATGAAAACATTTGATCATAAGTCATACTCATCGTTTAAGCACAAGTGGGGTTACCACTTTTACATAAAGCATTGTTGTGCTCACACAATTAGAGTTGCTTTAGCTCAATTTTTAGAGTAAAGCCCCCCCTAGATGTGATATCCCCCCTAAGAGGGATGAACTAACCTTGGGTTTTGTCGATGATGACTACATGTAGGTGTTGAAGATTTGGATGCTCAAAGTTGATGTAGATCATTCGGGGCAATCCTTTGGAGTGAGTTGCACTTTCAATACCTACACGGGTTAGTCCCACAAGGAACAAGCAAGGATATCCATAGACATAGAGTGACGTGTACACAAGAAGTTGTCCATGAAAGCATTAGATTACCTTGTCCATTGTCTTACCAACAAGAGGGTTTGTGACTCCTTGAACTAGTGCAAGATATGAAAGTTGTTTGCACTCGTCATTGCCAAAATGATAAGAGTGAAGTATGTTGGCAGAGTCACCCTCAAGAACTCTCTAGTTCTTCTTCTTCGGGATCCACAACATCTTGATGGGAATCCTTGGAGTTGTAGTTGTACCTGATGAAGTAGAACTTGATGTAGTCTTGGGAACCCACTTGACTAGGGCCTTAGGTGCTTCTTCAAATGCATCAATTTCCTCTTGAAGCTTGTCCTTGCCTTTTTTCTTGAGGTCTGGTGGTGGAAGATCATCTTGAGCTTGTGTCCCTTGGAAAGAACTAGGATCATACTTCTCTTGTTGGGGAACAAACTTCGTCTTGGGGTATTGATCTTCTTCCCACTCAACTCCATTGGCATTGAACTTTCGTTCAAAACCAACATCTTGATTCTTTCGGTGTCTTCCTTGCTTGCATACAATTTCCTCAAATTGCTTACTTCCGGCAAGGCTCTTGTAAACACATTTTTCTATAATTCCCTTCAATAAGCAATTTTCTTGCGCAAGTGTAACTTGGCTAAGAGAATCATTAGTGGAATCAAGAGAACTACTAGAAGCAACAACATTGGATTTAGCATGATTGTTGTTACTACTAGATGAAAAATCTTTCTTGTTCTTATTGTTAGATTTAACTTGTGGCATGTAAGTAGACAAGAGTAAATGCTTGGCAATGTAAGAAGAACTTTTCTTGTGAACATCATCATTGATCGCCTTTAAAAACTCATGCTCTTGCTCAAGGTTGAGCTTTTCAAAGCGTAGCTTCTCATGAGTTTTTAAAAGTTCTCGATGATCTTCCAAGGTAGTTTCATGAGCTAACATAAGAGTGTTTAGTTCTTTAGTTAGACACTCAATTTCCTTCTTATAATCATCATTCGTTTTATCTTGATTAGCATGATTAACAGCAAATTCATCATAGTTTTCATAACTTGAGTTGTCAACAAGTAAATCATCATCTCCTAGCAAATCATCTTCATCAGTATTGAAATCAACATATTCGGGGTGTGTTACCTTTGGACCTTTAGCCATGAAGCATCTCCCAATTCCATCATTTGGTGATTCAAATATATCGTAGGAGTTGGTTGTCACAAGTGCTAGTCCGGCAACACCTTCATCTTGAGTATATTCGGAGTCGGAGTGATAACTTCTTTCGGAGTGATTGTCGGAGTCGGAGCCGGATACCCATTCACCAACATGAGCTTGATGTCTTCTTTTTGTGTAGCTTCTTGATGACTTATCCTTTCTTTCTGAATCCTTGCTTCTTCGAGAGGGTCTTCGTTCATAACGATCATCTCTACTCCTTCTTTCTCTTGATGGTGATTCTTCTCTTCTACTCCTTCTTTTGGGAGAATCTTCTCTTCTTTTGCAGGGAGCCGTACACTCATTGGAATAGTGTCCGGGTCTTCCACAATTGTAGCAATTACGCTCACGACTAGAAGATCTTTTGTCATTGTAGGACCTTGACTTGGAACTTCTTTCCTTGCTTCTACTTTTGTAGAACTTGTTGAAGTTCTTCACCATTAGGCTCAATTCTCCATTGAAGGTTTGTTTCTCACTTGATGATGTCGGAGCTTCACATGAGGGTTTGTAAGCACCGCTTGACTTGTTATGGAGCTCTTCCTTATCCTTGAGTGACGTCACATGAGCAACAATCCTTCCAATGACTTCCGTTGGCTTGAGATCTTTGTAATTGGGCATCATTTGGATCAATGTGCACACGGTATCATATTTTCCATCCAAGGCTCTTAGGATCTTCTTGATGATGAATTTGTCGGTCATCTCTTCACTTCCTAAGCCGGCAATCTCATTTGTGATGAGAGCAAGCCTAGAGTACATTTCAGCGACACCTTCACCATCCTTCATTTTGAACTTGTCAAGTTGACTTTGAAGCACATCCAATTTGGATTCCTTGACGGAGGCGGTACCTTCGTGCATATCAATCAAAGTATCCCAAATTTCCTTTGCATTCTCAAGACGGCTGATTTTGTTGAATTCTTCAGGGCACAATCTGTTGAAGAGAATATCACAAGCTTGAGCATTGTATTGCAGCATCTTCAACTCCTCCGCGGTAGCTTCACGGTTCGGTTCTCTCCATCAAAGAATTCACCTTGCAAGCCAATACACACAATAGCCCAAACGGCTGGGTTATGTCCAAGAATATGCATTTTCATCTTATGCTTCCAACTAGCAAAATTTGTACCATCAAAGTAAGGACCTCTACGGTGGTAATTTCCCTTGCTAGACGCCATACTCTCCAAGGTTGTGAAACCAAGGCTATGACCACCAAAAGCTATGGAAATCAAAGCAAATGGAGACCAAAGCTCTGATACCACTTGTAGGATCGAAAGTATGTCTAGAGGGGGGGGTGATTAGACTACTTGACCAATTAAAAATCTAGACTTTTCCCAATTTTAGTTCTTGGCAGATTTTAGCAACTTAGCACAAGTCAATCAATCAACCTACACATGCAATTCTAAGAGTGTAGCAGCGGAAAGTAAAACAATTGCATATGAAGGTAAAGGGAGGAGTTTGAGGGAGCAAACGCAATGTTGACACGGAGATTTTTATCCGTGGTTCCGATAGGTGGTGCTATCGTACATCCACGTTGATGGAGACTTCAACCCACGAAGGGTAACGATTGCGCGAGTCCACGGAGGGCTCCACCCACGAAGGGTCCATGAAGAAGCAACCTTGTCTATCCCACCATGGCCGTCGCCCACGAAGGACTTGCCTCACTCGGGTAGATCTTCACCAAGTAGGCGATCTCCTTGCCCTTACAAACTCCTTGGTTCAACTCCACAATCTTGACAGAGGCTCCCAAGTGACACCTAGCCAATCTAGGAGACACCACTCTCCAAAAGGTAATAGATGGTGTGTTGATGATGAACTCCTTGCTCTTGTGCTTCAAATGATAGTCTCCCCAACATTCAAACTCTCTCTCATAGGATTGGATTTGGTGGAAAGATGATTTGAGTGGAAAGCAACTTGGGGAAGGATAGAAATCAAGATTTATGTGATTGGAATGGAATATCTTGACCTCAACACAAGTGTAGGTGGTTCTCTCTCAGAAAATGTATGTTGTCAGTGTAGGCATGTTCTGATGGCTCTCTCCATGAATGAAGAGTGGGTGGACGAGTATATATAGCCTCAACACAAAATCTAACCGTTACACACAATTTACCAAACTCGGTGGGACCGAATTGTTAAACTCGGTCAGACCGATTTAGTTCATAATGTGACCGTTAAGATTTTCGGTGGGACCGACACGTCAACTCGGTGAGACCGATTTCGTTAGGTTTAGGGCATAACGTAATCTCGGTGAGACCGATTACACAAACTCGGTGAGACCGATTTTGGTAATAGACAAATAGAGAGTTGGTCAGGCAAACTCGGTGGGACCGATTCGCTCATCTCGGTTGGACCGAAACATTACGAAAAGGAAACAGAGTGTTTGCATTGCAATCTCGGTGGGACCGATCGCTCATCTCGGTTTGACAGAAACGTTACGAAGGGAAATAGAGAGATTTCAATCCCATCTCGGTGAGACCAGGATCCTTATCGGTGAGACCGAAAAGACTAGGGTTTCTGGCAGTGGCTATGTCAATTGAACTCGGTGGCGCCGGATAGACAGTTTCGGTGGGGCCGAGTTTGACTTTTGGTTTGGGACATATGTGGATGTGAGAAAGTAGTTGAGGGTTTTGGAGCATATCACTAAGCACTTTGAGCAAGAAACTCATTAAGGAACACCTCACCCCCTCTTGATAGTATTGGGTTTTCCTATGGACTCAATGTGATCTCGGATCCCTTAAAATGAAAAAATGTAGAGCCCTGAGCCTTGAGCTTGAGCCAATCCTTTGTCCTTAGCATTTTGAGGGGTCCACTTTTCTCATCCATGCCATGCCAATCATTGAGCTTTCCTGAAATGTTTATCTTGAAATAGTATTAGCTCAATGAGCTATATGTTGTTAGGAATTACCAAAACCACCCAGGGATAGTTGCACTTTCACCTCCTCCCGCGCTGGTTGCTCCAGCCCGGTGTCACGGCCGGCAACCGCATCCTCTCGAGCCTTCAGCTCCTCCTCCCGCGCCTCACGCTGATGAGCCTCGGCGGCGCGCTCACTGCGCAGGGTCTCCAGCTCCGCCTCCACCACCCGGCAGCGCTCCTTGGCAGTCTCGGCGTCCTTCAACGCCGCGTCGCGGGTGGCCGCGGCTATGCCAACAGCCCGATTACCTTCCTCAGAGGCCGCTACGGCATGGCTCCATGCCGCCCTGACGGATGCGTCGGACCACAGCCACCTCGAGATCAACTCCAGGCGCCCCAACGCCAGGTGACGATCGGCGCCTCAAAGGATATCGCGAAGCTGGGTCAGTGCGGAAAGAGCCTCCTCCAGGGCGTCGGACGACATAGGAGGATCACGGCCTGGCGGCATGATGGAAGGGGGAGGAGACAACACCGGTGCTAGGGTCAACAAGTCATCAGCAGCAGAAGGGGGGGCTTCGGAGCCTTCGGTACCTTGTCAGGCGAGCTGAGGGCGGGCGCCTCCGGAGCTGGCTTTGTAGAGACCACCTTCTCCTGAGGCCGGGCCCCCGAGTCTCGCGAGGAGGACCCAGCCGCAGAAGCGCGAGAGCCATCGCCGCCCTTCTATTCTAGAGGTGGCACGGCCGCGGCAGGCTGCTGGGTCCCGAGGATCGCGGCCGCCTCCTTCTTCTTTGCCGCCGGCGTTGGCCTAACCATACAGGAGGAAGGCATCAAGATACCATGACAAGAACAAGGAACAAAGGATCAAGACGAAGCACTTACTGGTCCACGGCGGCGTAATCCCTCACGCTCTTCGGAAGCACCATGCCTGCAGGCTTCGCGGGCTGGGGCACTGGCGCGCGAGCCCCGGGAGCAGAGGAGGGCATGGCGACAGGGTCTGCAGCGGCGCCGGCCGGTGACGAGACGGAGGCATCGCCTTGGGAGATCAGCACCGATCTGCTCTTCTTTGGGACCCCCACTTTCGGCTTCTTCGGGGGGTGCCCTTGGACCTCGTGGTGACCACAGCGGAGTGCGGTGACTCCCTCACCGGGTGCTCGCCGGTGTCACCATCGTAGGGGAGGTGCAGAGGAGCTTGGGCTGGCGTGGAGGAGAAGTCTCCCCCGCCCCCTCCCAGGTCGCCTCCGAGTCCGACCTCTCCTCCTGGTCGGACTCGCCGGAAGACAACGTCACTGGAGAGCCCGGAGGCCCGGTGGGCGCCAGCGGCATGAGCCCAGCGACGATCTTCGCTCCATCCGGGAGGCGGTATAGAGAAAGATGAGTATCTAGCGGGCAACCCTGGTCCTCTCCGATCAGGAGGCGCAGAGCCCTTTCCAGCTCCTCGTCGGACAAAGGCGTCCGGGCGCAGGCGGAGGTCGCCTCCCTTGTCCATGAGCTCCCACAAGGGGCGCGACCGCGCCTGGAGCGGAGCCAGGCGCTACGTCAGGAATTCCTTGATGATCATGGCCCCCGTCAGATTCTCCGCCCTCGGGTCGTCGGGCTTCAGATCAGCCACCATCCTCTCCATCATCTGCTCTGCTCGGGGATCGATGAGCTTCGCGTGATTCCATCCCTCACGGGGCACCGACATCCCAGTTGACAGCGCCAGCCAAGGGTACGAGGTCTTGGCGTCCATGAGGATCCACTTGTTCCTGAAGCCATCCACCTTCTTCCTGGCTCGCAAGATCGTGTTGCTTCCATTGGCCACAACGAAGTTGGCGCACCCCGAGCACGGGCCCTCCTTGAGCCGGAGGTAGAAGAAATGGCGTAGCAGCACCACGGACGGCATCACCCCCACGAACGCCTCGTAGTAAAAGGTGAAGATCGACAGGAGGAGGACAGAGTTGGGATGAAGATGGAGGGTGTGGAGATTGTAATGGCGAAGGATGGCGTAGAAGAAGCCGGAGAAAGGGGGACCAACCCCGCGACGACGCTGTGCAAGAAGAAGGGATAGAAGGTACTGCCCGAGGGTTCCGGCTTGGCGGAGCCGGCCCGAAGCGCTGTCTCTCCCCCTCGTTGTTGTCGCCCGCCGACATCAGGAGCACGGCGCAAGGCTCTTCTCTGAGACCGTAGGTGCGCTCAAAGCAGGCTTGAACCACGGGGGCGAGCGCCCGCCCTTCTCCTTGTCGGTGGTCATCGGCTGCAGGCTGGGGGAAGAGCTCCGGTGGATCTGGGGTTCGCTGGGCGAGAAGGAGAAAGGGGATCTGGAGCAAGACGAAAGGAAGGCAATGAAAGCTCTGCAGCGGGCACCAGCCTTTTTGTCAGCCAAGAACAGTTGCCGAGGCAGCATGGGGAAGCGGAGGCGCCCACGTCCCATCAATCGCCACGCGTCGACCAAGGCCGTAGGCGGTTAGGGACCGCGGTGCTCCGTACTTGCCCCTTGGCTTCGCCTCGACGCCAAGTTCAAGCGCGCCTTGGGCCCGGGGGCTACTGTCGGCGTCCTGGGAACGGGGGTGCCCAGACCTGCCTGCCTGCGGTCCACGGCGTGGCTCCGTCAACGGCCCGGTACGGCCCAGCTCCAGCAGCAACAACTCAAGACCCTCGCGAGGGGCCAAGCCTCACGAGGCGGACGACACCAAGACCTCCCTGAGGGCGGCCTCGCTAGGCTGGCTCCTGAGGAGCGGAGATATCAATGCAAGGTGCACCTCGCGAGGTTCGCATGACGTGAGCCATGACGATCAAGGCCAACCAAGCGCCAGCGGGCACAGTGTACCAGCTTCCTCCTTGGTGCTAAGGAGGCAAGCGCAGGCGCGGAGTCCCGAGGAATCAAGCAAAGGTTTCCATATCAGTGCAATGAGACCAAGACCGCCAGGACGGCAGGGCAGAGGTCATCATGGAGCCCACCGCGGCGTCACCACCAGAGCCCTTTGCAAGCGAAGACTACTTTTGTCAGGATAACTTGTACTAGTTGTCCCCCTTTAAATTTGGTCGTTGTGGGATCCCTTCCTGCCTACATTTGGGAAGAGGGCCAAGGCCATTATAAATAGGACTTAGCCACCACCATATAGGAGGGACCAATTCCACCCGAACCACATCACCAGCTCATCGAGCTCATGAACACCTCACCTCCTGAGGCTGTTCATCCCCTGTACTAGTTCATCTTCAGCCCCTCGAGGCAATCCACCACAAAGCTGGAGTAGGGTATTACACCGCAAGGTGGCCCGAACCAGGATAAACTGTTGTGTCTCTTGTCTCTAGGGTTCGTCGAGCTAGGTTATGGAATCGTTGGGCGGGCGAGCTGGGAAGAGAGAGTTCTTCACACACACCCCAAAGTTTGAACCTCTCAAGGGTCTGCGAAACCCTGAATCCGACAGTAGTTGAGTGGTTGAATAACGCACACAGACGATCTGGCAATTGTACCTGGTATGCCTCGGGTTGGTGTTTTTGAAGCAATCACTAATGCTTGATTTATTTTGTCTTTGATAGTTACTGCTTTGTTCCTAACATAATATTGACCTTCTCTCTAAACCTTTGGCAATGGGAATTTGGGCTCCACAAAAAAATTCCTCTTTCTCAACCTCCATGGAAATGGAACAAAGGGGATAGCTTCTATTACTCCCTTGCTAGTTAACCTTTGCATGCTTGCACGACGAACATGGATATCACTCTTGGGGTTTGGTTCAATGTATGCTTTAGAGTTGGTAGCATTGAGCTTTTTGTAGTCAACCTTCTTACTCGAGGACGAGCAAGGTTTAAGCATGCGGAGGTTGATGGCTCTATATTTTATGCATTTTTAGAGCTCATTTGTTGCATGTTCTCTTCATATATCATGTCCCATTGAACCAAAAAGAGTTCCATTATGCATGATTACCGGTATTTATACTTTTCATTGTGAGCATTGCACATTTAGTATTTTATTTGGTTTTTATTAGTTTTCTTTGTTTTCTTGTGTCTACTGGTGTTTTGGAGCAACCTAGGACCAAGCACGATGAAAGAACCAAGGCGGGGTTCATTACGGAGACACCCATGGGGCCTACTTAGCCATTCTAGAGGTCGGAAAAAGTCATTTTCTCCAAAGTGCTCGAAATCAAGATCTAAGACAAGAAATTGATCGGTGTCATGCATTCGAATCCAATGAGGAGTTCATATGAAGAAATGGTGGTTGTTTTACCGGAGGAGTCTAGACCACAAGACGACCTTTCGAACAACCGCGAGCGGTCGTTTCGGTAGTCGTTTGACACGCAGAGTCGCAGGCAGCTCCAAAAGTTGCCCTTCCAGATGAGATTCTTCACCGATTTCGTCCCCGTTCGATCCCATGGGATCCTTGGCTCGTAAAGAAGAGATTGGGAGAGGATTTGGCTCACTGTGAGCCCTTGGATGAAGCCCATCAAGAGAGGAGGCTAGGGAGGCTCTCCATATAAGTCGCCTTCTATCCTAGCCGTCGCCATCGATCATCATTCATATCATTCATCCACATCCCATCTCCATTGCTGCTCCACCACCAAGAGAAGGAGGTACAAGACCAAGGGAAGAAGGAGGAGGCTCCATGAGCACCGGCCTTCAATCCGGTGCCTCGCGCCAGCACCGGCACCGCCCCCATCTCCATCACCAGCATCGGCACGATCTTCATCACCATCACCACCGCGCCACCGTCTCCGTCAACCACCATGCCTTCTCCCTTCACCGGCTTGATGCCTGCTTGTAACTTGTCCCTAACCTTCATGCATATGTTTGAGTAATTGTACTTGTTCTTGAGGATATGGTTGAACCCTATATGATTCTTGTTATGATCGAATATTACCTGTTCATGATTCGAGTTAGTGTTCTCAGGAGTGTTAAGAGGAAGCCTCGCTCGCACTATTGTCATGATTGGCTGCAGAGGAGATACTATCGTTGTGAAGGGTTGGGGTGCTGGGGTAATTCGAGGTGATAGTAAAAGCCTTTGATTCTCACCATCACAATTGATAGGGGAGTACGGAGAACCCTTAGAGAGGTCGCGTCCACGGGGTAACCCTTAATTGTCATGAGTTCTAACCCTATGGAGGAGACTATGATGCTGGCATGCATGGCACGAAGTCTACTTCGAGTAGAACGTGTTCTGTAGCCGGCTCTGCCCACTGACGCATTTGACCAGTTACTAGAGGATATGATAGTTTGTATGCGGTAGTGATTCTAGAATCCTCGAGAACGCTTTATTACTCAAGAACCTTCACCAATAACTTAGCATCTTTTATTTCCTTGTTTACCTTCTTGTTACTAGTTTAGTTGATTACCTCTTCTATTCCAGCTTCTATAGCAACTTATAGAGTAGACTATTTCCAAACTCCGGTTTGGGTGCGTACGTGGCTACGTGAAAGTGACAACATAGTTGCGGGGTTTGTGGTGCCTTTCTATAAGCTCCCTGTGGGATCGACACTCTACTTATCACAATGAAAGTGCTACAACAGCCCTGTGCACTTATAGGACATCAATTGCCTGCTGATGTCTGCTAGACTACGTCGGTATTTCCCCAAAGAGGAAGGGATGATGCAGCACAACGACGGTAGGTATTTCCCTCAGTGATGAGACCAAGTTTATCGAACCAATAGGAGAACCAACCAACACTACGTAAACAGCACCTTCACACAAATAACAAATAATCGCAACCCGACGTGTTAAAGGGGTTGTCAATCCCTTTAGGGTAACGGCGCCAGAAATTGGCAAGCGGACGTGAGATAGTTGTAATAATTTGATAGATAGATCTCGTGGGAACGCGAGATAAAATAAATTGCAGCAAGGTATTTTTGTATTTTTGGCTTAATAGATCTGAAAATAAAAGGCAAATAAAATAGATCGCAAAGGCAAATATAATAAAGAAGAGACCCGGGGACCGTAGATTTCACTTGTGGCTTCTCCCGAGAAAAATAGCAAACGGTGGGTAAACAAATTACTATTGGGCAATTGATAGAACTTCAAATAATCGTGACGATATCCAGGCAGTGATCATTATATAGGCATCTCGTCCTAGATTAGTAGACCGACTCCTGCCTGCATCTACTACTATTACTCCACACATCAACCGCTATCTAGTATGCATCTAGTGTATTAAGTTCATGGAGAAACGGAGTAATGCAATAAGAACGATGACATGATGTAGAAAAGATCTATTTATTTAGAAATAGACCCCATCTTGTTATCCTTAATAGCAACGATACATACGTGTCGGTTCCCCTTCTGTCACTGGGATCAAGCACCGTAAGATCGAACCCATCACAAAGCACCTCTTCCCATTGCTAGATAAATAGATCAAGTTGGCCAAACAAAACCCAAATATCGGAGAAGAAATACGAGGCTATAAGCAATCATGCATATAAGAGATCAAAGAAGACTCAAATAACTTTCATGGATAGAAATATAGATTTGATCATAAACTGAAAGTTCATCCGACCCCAACAAACACACCGAAAAAGAGTTACATTATATGGATCTCCAAGAGACCATTGTATTGAGAATCAAACGAGAGAGAGGAAGCCATCTAGCTACTAACTACGGGCCCGTAGGTCTACAAAAGACTACTCACGCATCATCGGAGTGGCACCAATGGACATGATGAACCCCTCCGTGATGGTGTCTAGATTGGATCTGGTGGTTCTGGACTCTGCGGCGGCTGGAATTGATTTTCGTCGACTCCCCTAGGGTTTCTGGAATATTGGGGTATTTATAGAGTAAAGAGGCGGTCTGGGGGGCACCCGAGGTGGGCACAACCCACAAGGGCGCGCCTGGGCCCCAAGGCGCGCCCTGGTGGGTTGTGCTCCCCTTGGAGCAGCCCCAGGTGCTTCTTGGGCCCACTGGATATCTTCTGGTCCATAAAAATTCCACAAAAAGTTTCGCTGCGTTTGGACTCGTTTGGTATTGATTTCATGCGATGTAAAAAAACATGCAAAAAACAGCAACTGGCACTTGGCACTATGTCAATAGATTAGTCTACCAAAAAATGATGTAAAATGATTATAAAACATCCAAGGATGATAATATAACAGCATGGAACAATCAAAAATTATAGATACGTTGGAGACGTATCAACATCCCCAACCTTAATTCCTGCTCGTCCTCAAGTAGGTAAATGATAAAAACAAATTTTTTGATGTGGAATGCTGCCTAACGTGTCTTCTCATATTCTTTTCTTTGTAGCTTGGACATTTCACTACAAAAAAAAGACACATCCGTGACATTTTGGGCCGAACGAAAAAAATTATGTCATACATATGACACTTCTATGACGATAATTGTGACAAAACCCGGTATCATCATAGATGTGGTGGGCTCCTACTTCTATGACAAAAATCATGACAGAAAATGGGCTTTTCATCCTGCGCGGGCCGGAGACGCAGCTGCATGACATTCTTTGGGCCGTCCATGACGGAAAAAACCTTGGTAGAAGCGAGGGGGAGGAAAATTTCGGGGAGTTCCCGGTTACGGTGGGAGGTCGGGGGCGGAGCGATGCGCGTTTCTCTCGTACACGTAAGCGCGTGTGTGCGAGGCGTTGGCTCTAACTGAACCCGAGCGAGGCGTTGGGCTCTAACTGAACCCGAGCGATTGCACTGCAGGCTACGCGTTACTGAACCCGAGCGATCGATCGATGACTGTTAATTGAACCCGATCGAGCGATTCCTTTTGCTACTGCTGCTAACTGAAGCCGATCGATTGGATGAACAGTGAGCGTTGCGGGGGGTGGATGAACAGTGAGCGGTGGCGTTGCCTCTGGATGAACAGGACCCCGTGGTGTGGAGGGCTGGATGAACAGTAGACGGTGGAGGGGTGCCCGTGGAGGGGTGGTTGAACAGGACCCCGTGGTGTGGAGGGCTGGATGAACAGGAGACGGTGGAGGGGTGGTTGAACAGTAGCCAGTGGAGTAGGGCGCGGTGGAGGCTGGATGAACAGGACCCCGTGGAGGCTGGAGGAGGTCGACGGTAACCCGTGGAGGCTAGAGGAGGTCGACGGTGGAGATGAACAGTATCCCGTAGAGTCCCGTTTTGCGGTACGCCACACCCCTCCCGATGAACAGGATCCCCGTTTCGACCGTAGGAGGTTCGTTTCGTCCGTTTTGCGGTACGCCACACCCCTCCCGATCAACAGGACCCCCATTTCGACCGTAGGAGGTCCGTTTCGTCCGTTTTGCGGTACACCACACCCCTCCCGATCAACAGGACCCCCGTTTCGACCGTAGGAGGTCCGTTTCGTCCGTTTCGCGGTACGCCACACCCCTCCCGATCAACAGGACCCCCGTTTCGACCGTAGGAGGTCCGTTTCCTCCGTTTTGCGGTATGCCACACCCCTCCCGATCAACAGGACCCCGTTCCGAACGTAGGAGGTCCGTTTCCTCCGTTTTGCGGTACGCCAGGCCTCGTTTCCATCGCTTGTTCCATTCAAGCCCTCCCGATGAACATGACCACGCATTCCGTTCCGACCCAGCCGGTTGGCTCCCACGCGTTCCGTTGCCTCCCGATGAACACGACGCATTCCATTGCCTCCCCATGAACACGACACATTCCGTTGCCTCCCCATGAACACGACGCATTCCGTTGCCTCCCCATGAACATGACGACGACGTTGTTTCTCCGTTCCGACCCGGCGATGTACACGAGCCCTGGCCGTACGTATGCATGAGTAGGCGTTCGAGACCCCGCCCGTATGTACACATACGTGGCCGTATTTTCTTTCTTGCACCCTGGCCGCTGTACGTACGTGTACATGCTACGTGCGCGCCTCTACTACGACACGTGCGTGCCTCTACTACGACACGTGCGTGCCTCTACATCAACCAGTATGTACGTACACGTTCGCGACCAGAATGACAACGCTACGTACGCTTCAACCAGGTGGGTCCCGACTGTCAGGCACTTCCTTGCCTGCGAAGATGTAGCTGGTGGGTCCCAGCAGTTAGGGGGGCGAATCGTTTTTTTTTGCCCGGACGCACTTCCTTGCATGCGAAGATGTAGCCGGTGGGTCCCAGCAGTCAGGGGGGCGAATCGTTTTTTTTGCCCGGACGCACTTCCTTGCGTGCGAAGGTGTAGCTGGTGGGTCCCAGCAGTCAGGGGGGCGAATCGTTTTTTTTTATGAAGCTGGTGGGTCCCAGCAGTCAGGGGGAAATGTTTTTTCCGCGAAATACAGTGGCCCGTCCGGTGGGTCCTAGCTGTGAGGTGGAGGAATCATTATTTTCCGCGTAATAAGGAGGCACTTCCTTGCTGCGGTCGTGGACCCAGCTGTTAGCCTCTCCACGTATAGTCCACGTCCTATGGAAGTCGTTCCTTGACCACGTTGACCAGGCCGCGCCGAGAGCACCACGGCGGTGGACGACGGCGAGGCCTAGGAAGGGGACGACGCGAAGCCGGGAAGACGCGGCAGTGGAAGCTCGCACGGAGAGGAGTATGAGGGTTCACTGGTTCGGCTGTGGTCTGAGGCTGTCGTCGCCGCAGGGCCTGGCCAGCGGTGGGAATAGTAGGGGGCGGTGAGGCCTCCGCGGCAGCACAGCCGGCCACGGGAGGCAGGAGCATGCGGCACGACCGGCGCTGCTTTGGGCGGCTGGAGCAAGAAGACCAGAGGTTGAAGAAGCACTACGGCCGTTGGATGGACATCGTACGGTCACTGGAGCTAGAATCGTTCATATTGACTAAGTTGACAAAGCCCTCCGTCCCCGCCAACTTAGTTGGCCCACAAGTCATCCTCCCACTATGGTGGGTCCCAGCTAGCAGGGGGTATTCATTTTTTGTGTGTAATAAGGAGGCACTTCCTTGCGTGCGAAGATATAGCTGGTGGGTCCGATATGTCAGCGGGGGGAACGTTTTTTTCGTGAAATACAGAGGCCCTTCCGGTGGGTCCCAGCTGTCAGGTGGAGGAATCATTATTTTGCGCGTACAGTCCACGGCCGATGGATGTCGTTCGTTGACCACGTTGACCAGGCCGCGCCGAGAGCACCATGGCGGTGGACGACGGCGAGGCCTAGGAAGGGAACGACAAGGAGCCGGGGAAGACTCGGCAATGGTTGCCCACGCGGTGGGGAGTACGAGGGTTTACTGGTCCGGCTGCCGTCGCCGGAAATAACAGGAGGTGTGGGTGAGTAGAGGAATGGCCTGGCCAGCAATGAAGTAGGGTGGGGCGGTGCGGCCTGTGCGGCAGCACAGCCGGCCACGGGAGGCGGGAGCAGGCAGTCCCACCGGAGCTGGTTTGGGCAGCTGGAGCAAGAAGATCAGATATTGAAGAAGCAGCACGCCGTTGGATTAACATCCAACGGTCACTGCTGCTAGAATCGTTTGTGGACTAAGTTGACAAAGCCAAAGTACACGTCAACCTAGTAGACCCACAAGTCAGCCTCCAAATCTGTCCCAAACAGCATACAGCCCGAAATTTCTAGCCAGATTCAAATTAATTTTAAATCTAAATATACCTTAATTTAAATTCAATGAAATTTTACCCGCACAAAAACAATGAAATTTAAAATATCAAAATCCGAAAGAAAACAGTATTTTGGAACTAATTGCCTGTTTGCTGTATTTTTTCATTTTACAGCCCATTTATTATTACTTATAGCCCATTTCTTATTACTTATAGCCCATTTTCTGGGCAAAATGCATCCCTCCTCGTCTTGAAAGATTTCCGGCCCAGCAGGGCGTAGAAAAGCAAGTAGGCCTACGTTGGTTATTCTGCAAAAAACAAAATAGCTGGCTAGCCGTTTTCAAAAAGAAAAAAACAAACTGGGCTGGTCATGTGCTAAACATATGAAATAAAAGCCTGGGCTAGACGGGCCACGGGTCCCGCACAACCCAGTTGATACCCTTCTCCGTCCCGAAAAAACAAAATTATTGCGCGCGCTGCTGGGTCCCTACTGTCATCCTCACCATGTACAGTCATCTCCTTATTCCTCTCGGTTGTTGACCATGTTGACAACACCGGAGGGCGGCGCCGCGGCGAGCGAACCAAGGCGGAGGACGATGGTGAGGCCTCGGACGGGAACGAACAGGAGCCGGGGAAGATCACAG
The DNA here is from genome assembly GCF_018294505.1 of Triticum aestivum. Lineage (NCBI taxonomy): Eukaryota > Viridiplantae > Streptophyta > Magnoliopsida > Poales > Poaceae > Triticum > Triticum aestivum. The sequence goes on along the minus strand of NC_057802.1, from coordinate 474,638,812 downwards.
CCAGCCGTGGGAGGCGGGAGCAGGCGGTCCCGCCGGCGCTGGTTTGGCTTTGGCGGCTCGAGGAAGAAGAGACTGAAGAAACGCGACAGACGTTGAATGTCAATCCAACGGTCAAGGTTGGCACAATCGTTTGTTGACTAAGCGGACACCAAGTAGCATACTTTTTTATATATAGGAAGAAAACTGCGAGGAAAATGCGTTCGTCTGCCGTCCTCCTCACAGGGAACGTTCGCCACATAAGTGACTAGCACCCTTGGTTTTCAACCGAGAGGTCTTGGGTTCGAGTCCCAGGAACTCTCAATTTTGTCCTCCTTCCTTCCTCGCAAAAAAAGGGAAAGAAAATCAAAGACTTGGGAAGGCGTACAGAACAAGCTAGTGTACCAGTAAAGAGACGTTGCCGAGTTTTAGAAAAAAGAAAGACGTGCTCCTGTAGCTGGTTCGAATCCAAACCTAGACTATGACTATATATGGTGCTATGCTACTCTGCAAGTAATGAAACTGACATATCCAACGTTCGCTTCTCCTCTTCTCTACTTACTCTGCCTAGCATCAGAAGCTCTGGCCGCAGCAACCATGTCCGCTGGCTGCTCGTCCACCTGCTCTTCAGCAGGCAACAACCAGATATGCGCCAAGTCGCCACCCGTACCATCGCCTGTGGGTCTCATCACACCCCCGCCGGCACGCGCACCGCAGCCGATTGCTCATCGCAACCCGCTGCCGTTGGTGTGGTGCCACTGCTGCAAATCACGCAGAGTCATCCGTCGCGTCTCAACCACAATCCGCAACCCTGGCCGAGTCTTCTACAAATGCCCGAATCATGGGGTAATAATATGTTTAAGTGTTGTTCTGCTGCTTTCAGTTGCTGATTTTTTAATAGTTTGGTTGATGATCTTCCAATTTGATTCGTGCAGAAAAGGGAAGATTCGTGTGATTTGTATTTCTGGGAAGTTGCTGATGTGGGGGAATGCAACTACGCTGATTATTTGGTTAGCCGAGGAATCCCAATACCAGCAGGTTGGGGTGTTGGACAAGTAACTGAAGGAACGACAGAAGAGGAAGATGCAGAGCAGAAGGTTAAAGATGCAGTTCCTCTGATCATGGCCAAGCAACAGCTGCTGAACGGCCTTGACAGCAATGAGGAGATGAAAGAGCTTGTGAAGATAATGGGCAAAATCGATGTGCTCTGTAGGATGATTGTCTCTTTATTTGCAGTGTATGTAGCACTCGTGATGTATTCAGTGGCTACGACATGAGCACTTTGCTGAAACTAGTAATGAATGAAACCTGTGTAGCAGGCTGGGCGTAGTGTTGTGAACATCTAATGATTTCTATTAACGGAAATCAGGGGGTATCCCCTTTTGCTCATATAAATAAATAAATAGCAGAGGCCCTGTCGGGTCAGCTTTGTTCTCATTCGAAGACGTCGAGCAAATTGCAGTCCAACAGCAAACTATGTCATCAAATTCAAGTTTCACAGCCAAATATGAGTACAACTAAACAACAATGTCATCATGTTTTAGTTGTCATACAATCACCAAACACAAATCAGCATACATAACAAGTGATGTTCTCACAGCAAAATACTAAACAACATGTTCATCAGGTTTCAGTTGTCATAGCAAACACAATTTCACATAGTAGATAAAAAACGTCTTCTGACAGGCAAATACGACAAAAGCAATGTAATCATCATCCGCAGCAGCAGCGTCAACATCTTCGCCATGTGTATCAGTCTGAATCGTAATTCCCCACGGTGTCATCTTCTTCTTCGTCCTCAACGTCCTCGAACGTTGGCTTCTTCTTGATCAACTCTTGTATGTCCACAGCACGACAGGCAATCTTTTCGCCGGCGTCATTGACGTGATGGTTCTCAAAGATATTAGGAACATCTGTGTTATCTTGTACATCAGGAGCAGTGTAAGCATCATCTTGTTGTGCAACTTCATTAAACGAATTCCTCTGCTCAAACCTTTGCAATACTCTCCAGTCATCGCTACGTGCAAATGTGTCTTCCAAGAAAAATATCTGTGTTGCTTGATTTGCCAAAATAAAAGGCTCGTTGGTCTGGTACGCCGCCTTGACATTGATGGATTTGAAATAATCATCAGCTCTGGGTTTTGCGATCCTGGAAAACAGGTTATACCAACGACAGCACAACAGAACCACACACCGATGATCCTCGAAACTGGAGATATACTGCAACTGAACAATGTCTGTTATGTTAGCATACATTTCAGTTGTCTCTTTGTCATACGTATCCGTGCTCATGATGGCACTGTTTTGTGTCTTCCTGCCTTCGTCTCGTGCAAGGGTGTTGTAGCGCACATCTCCAACAACGCAAGATTCATAATGTCTTACCCGAGTATCAGGACCCATTGCTAGTGAGTAAAGGGCATCATCAACTGCCTGCCCATCCTCCCGCATCTTCTTAACCTATGGTTAGAAAATAGACAAGCTGATCATCTTATGTACTCAATATATTAAAAAAACTGACAGTGCACTTCAAAAGCTTACATGGTTCTTGAACCATTTCGCAAATCCTGCCATAACCAGTTTGTCAATGTTTCTTGGATTTTGCGGCAGTAACTCCTCTTTGTAGATGCTGCACAACATAGTGATCGCGTCAAACATCTAAATATATAAGAATGTGCTGCAAGTTTAGTAGATTACGATGTATAAGCTGCAGTACTGCACTTACTTGATATAAGGTAGTATCTCAGGACAGTTATTCAACACATACCAAACCATTTTGTCCAAATCTTTAGGTTTGTCCTCTTGTCGACTCTTCCCTGTAACTCGAACAGAATAATCGAAAACATTGAGCCCGGGATTGTCTTCACCCACCTCTTTGCTAAGCTGATCAGCTGTTTCAATGTATTTTGAGCAGAATGTCAACGCTTCTGTAGCAATGTAGGCCTCTGCAATGGAACCCTCGGGTCTAGCTCTGTTCCTAACATAGCCCTTGAAAGTGCCTAGCCGCCTTTCAATAGGGTACATCCAGCCATACTGTACTGGACCTCTAAGTAGTGCCTCATCAGGTAGATGAACAGCCAAATGCACCATCACATCAAAGAAGGCTGGAGGATATATCTTCTCAAGGTCGCATAGGATAGTTGGTATCTTGTCTCTAAGACGCTCCAAAGCATCTATCCTGATATTCCTACTGCAGAGTTCCCTGAAGAATTGTCCCAACTCTGCAACTGCTCTGTATAAGTCAGGGCGGCCCAATCCTCTAAGGATAACAGGTAAAACCCTTTGAAGTAGGACGTGGCAGTCATGAGTTTTCAACCCTTGTACCTTGTTTCCATCTGCACTGACTCTCCTTTCAGGGTTGGAAGCAAATCCATGTGGGAATCTCACACGTGACAGGACCTCGCAGAATTCTTTTCTTTTTACCTTGTCCAAGACGTACACAGCTGGTGCCATATCCCGTGGTTTACCTTCATCTTGCACCTGCAAATCCTTTCTGATACCCAGGTGTGTCAAATCAATCCTAGATTTTAAGGTATCTTTCGTCTTGCCTTCAATATTAAGAAGTGTGCCGATAATGCTGTCACATATATTTTTCTCGATGTGCATCACATCAAGATTATGCCGCAGATCCAAATCTTTCCAATACTCCAAGTCCCACAAAGTGGACCTGCGGGTAAACAATAATCTCTCTTCTACCCTGCCACGCTTCCTTTTCCCGCTACCATTACCAGGATGGTTTCCTGGTGTAATATGCCTGACCTTCTCTAATTCCACTTGCAACTCATCGGCGGTGAGCCTCTTTGGCGCATCACGGTTTTCATGCTTTGCATTGAACACATGTCTTCGGTATTTTCTAGGATGCGGCTTGTCCTTGGCAAGGAAACGGCGGTGTCCAATGTAACAGATCTTGCTAAGTATTGCGTATGACAGCGGATTCCTGTCACAGCGAACACATGCATTGTAACCATGTGTCGTTCGCCCTGACATAGTGCCCAAAGCCGGATAATCATGGATGCACCAAATTATAACAGCACGCAGAAAGAAATCAGCTGGTGGGCTGCTATATAGGTCTCGAGTGAGAACACCCTTCCATAGCTGTTGAAGTTCCTCCACAAGAGGCTCCATGAACAAATCAAAATCCTTTCCAGGACTTTTTGGACCTGGGATGAGCAAGGCCATCATGTAGTTTGATTCTTTGGTGCAGACATTTGGAGGCATGTTGTAAGGGATAACAAGCACTGGCCACATGCTATATGTGGCGCTCTGGTGGCCAAATGGGTTAAATCCATCTGAAGCTAAGCCAAGTCTAATGTTTCTCGGGTCAGCAGCAAACTCTTTGTGTTTATCATTGAAGCTTTTCCACTCACTACCATGAGATGGATGGCTCATTACATTCTGATCTCTGTACTCCTGGTTCCTAGAATGCCACAGTACATCCTCTCTTGTTTCAGCATCATGAAACAACCTCTGCAATCTTGGTGTAATTGGAAAATGTCTCAGAACATTATGAGGAATCCTCTTCACAGCATCGCCATCTTTCCATCTTGATGATTTGCATTTCGGGCATTCACTTAAGTTGGCATAATCCTTCCGGAACAGAACACAATTATTCTTACAAACATGGATCATATCATATCCAATTCCAACTGCACGAAGGAAATTCTTCATTTTACTGTAGGTGTGTGGCAGCTCAGACGCATCTGGGAAAGATTTGCGGAAAGCAGCCAACATCGCATCGAATGATTTGTTGGTCATCCGCTCAGATGTCTTCACCTGAAGAAAGGTGACCATAGCTGAGAATACTGACAGCTTATTTCCTGGGGTGACAGCAACGTTGCATTGTTCCAACATGCGGGCCCACCGTTTTTCTTCTGCAGGTGAAAGTTCACGGAATGCACGAGCATTTCGTAGCATTGTTTCAATGTTGGTCAAACTCACTGGCTCCGCCACCACCACCTCCTCCTCCTCTTCCACCTGAGCATCAGGCAGATCAAGATGGTGATCTGCTGCTTCCACGTAGTCAATAACATTGACGTTCACAGCTTCACCATGATGAACCCACCTAGTATATGTGACCGACATCCCATACAAGTGTAGATGATTTTGCACAGTTGACTGGGGTCTTGTAACTGAATTCATACAACTGCTACACGGGCAGAGCACATCTGATTTCGGACCACCGTACTCAGCTCTGATAAAGTTCATGAAGTTTTCAACCCCCTCGACATATGCAGCGGAGAATCTTCGAGCAGAAGTTATCCAAGTCCTGTCCATCTGTTAGACATACAAATTAGTTCTTCTACTAGATATTACAGGAAAAACATATATGCTTTTTTATGAAGTCCAGAAAAAAATACCTAGGTCGATGTCTAAAGCTATGGCAAGATATTTGGACGAGCAGATCTAAGTAACGAAATATATGTAAAGCTAATTCAGCAAACAGATTTGAGTGCCAAATTATGGCAGGCTGTTTCAGCAGTCAATGAGGCCGAGCACACAGCCATCGAACTATCGAAGGCCATCGCAGCAACAAAGATCGAGTATAAAACGGTGTAGAGCTATTTCACCTAACAGATTGGCTACTAGACCATGGCAATCTACGTCACAATAAATATATGGCAGGATATTTTAGCAACTAATCGGCCTTGGCATGCCATCTCAGCTAAGCAGATTGAGTGCAGAACAGGGCAAGGAAGCTTCTTAAGCAGAGCATATTGACAGTAAACTACTTCGGCAAACAGTGAGATTAACAGCGTCTATCAGCTAACATTCAGCGCTACACCGACATGAACGGGGCCTCAGTCTAGAATGCGCGTACCGTGGGAGAAGCTGACCGCCGTGCGTCTCCACACGAACGTCGCCAGCGGTGGCGGCGCTGACCGCCGTGCGCCTCCACAAGAACGTAGCCAGAGGTGGCGGCGCGGCTAGAGGACGGCAGTCTACGAGAGCGTACTGTGGGAGCGAGAGGATCGCCGAACCGCGGCGCCGACGTATCGGCGCGGCGGGGAGGGCGGCTTTGGCGGAGCGAATGGAGTGGAGGGGGACAGGGGGAGGGGGGTTGGGGGAATATTATAGGCTAGTTGGCCGAAGGGCGGTTAAATCGGATTTGGGGAGAATTTTTGTGTGGGAGGGAGGATTTTCGCGCGGTGGGCGGGGGGAGTTTGGCACATGGTCGGTTTCTCCAAGTGCAGCCCCACGTGTCAGTGAAGAGGCAAGCCGAAGCGCGTTCCGTTTGCGTGAGCCGTGTGCAGGACCGAACGTGTGTGGGGTGCAATGCGACCGCGACAGGAGTGCTGTGAGTGTACCGCCTTTTTTCCTTTTAAACTAGGTGCTTCGCCCCCTCAAAAAAAATTGTTGCTTCACGCGATCCATCGATACTACTAATAGTAATCCGGTAATCCTGACTAAAACGGCGCGGCCGGGTCTTTTCCCGCGCGATATGCTGGGAGGTTGGCTTAGTTGGGTTTTTTAGGACGAGTAATGCTACACCTACGTAATCCCAGTTACGTAATTAACGTAATGTGAAACGTGTGAGCTGTTGATTGTAGATTGGGGGGAGGGAGGGGCCCACCACCATGAAAATCAGGGGAGGAGAGAGAGAGGCAATTTACGTTAACCCTTTCGTAGGTTCCCGTAGATGTAGAAAGATGTGAAATGCGTGAATGTGTAGTGGACGTACTATTGGAGTGCCTAAGATAATTTGTGTATGTATAGACCCTATGTGTTTATTTTACTTCGCATGTTAGATTTGTCTCGGTTCAATAAAAAGCAGAGTTGGTGATGATGGTGTGCCTGTCATCCTGCAATATAGGCCGTCCGATCTATATCTAACGGATAGGAAGGAAACTATGACAATTTACCCGCACTCCTCTCCACATTTGCAGATAAGGCTTTCCCTCGTTCATCCTTTTCTCCCACAAGATCTTGATCTTCCGTGCAACGCACGGGCATCTTGCTAGTACTCCTACAATATGTATATTATTGTGAAAGTTCATATACACCGGCCGAGATTAATGCAAACACGGCAGATTTTCATTACATTTCGAACTTTTATAGGACAGAAAAATAAAAGAAACCCGACCCTAAACCTATTCTACGGCGGCGACCGACGTCCTCCATCTGCGATCTCTATGTACGGGGGCGGGGTTCAAGACCCGTGAAGTGAAGGTGCGGTCTCCGGCGAGGAAGAGTAGAACACGGGATACGGACCGGCCAGTTGGCACACCATGCCCTGCCGCCTCCCATGCCCTACTCATCCTCGGAGGAGTCCCCGACCTCGGCGGTGCCGGACGTTGGACGGCGGCAAGTAGGACGCGTGGCTGACGGTGCTCCCGTCGTCGGCCGCCAGCGTGGCCACCGCTTGTGCGGTCGCGTCCGCGTCCGGCTACGCCGCTATTGCGTCGCGAGAGGCGACTTGAGCGAGGGCGGCGACCTCGAGCTTCATCCCCGAAGACAAGCTCTCCCGCAGAGCGTTCGCACTTGCGGTCATGGCGGATGTGGTGCCAGGTAGGAGGACGATGCGCTATGGTGTGGAGGTTAGCTGGGCGTTGCCGCTTTAAGTAGCGCATTCCGGTGAGGCCAAGCGTCCGGGTGCGTCATTAAGTCGCCGGAGTTGGTTCCTCGGGCACCGAGCCTCTTAACGACGACATACGAACGGACGGCATGAATGCGGGCAGCTGGCGCCGGCTGGGAACGCACCGCGCGACGGCGCGAGGGACGAGGGTTTTGGTGTGCCAGGGTAGTCAGCTGCGGTCGTGGCAACGTTGGAGATGCCCTTTGCTCACATGCGATCCCCGCATGTCATTGAAAAAGCAAGACGACCCGGCATGGTCTCAGGTCCAGAGGATGCAGTTGGCCGCGCTACACCACTCCGCGGACGCGTCGCGGCGCCCCGTGCATCCTCGACGAGCCGGGTGTTGGGGTGTGTTTGGATTGTGGCCAAAGTGCACCTTACCAAAATTTTGGTCATGACCCAAAGATTGGTCTTTGTTTGGATGGTTGCCATTTTTTGGCATGCCAATGAACTCTAGCCAACTCTAGTTCATTTTTCTTGCCAATGTCGGCCAAATCATGGGCAACCAATACCTCAACCAAAATTTTGGTCATGACCCAAAGATTGGTCTTTGTTTGGATGGTTGCCATTTCTTTGGCATGCCAATGAACTCTAGCCAACTCTAGTTCATTTTTCTTGCCAATGTCGGCCAAATCATGGGCAACCAATACCTCAACCAAAATTTTGGCTACCCAATGCTTTGATGGGGCAACCTTGGGCACAAACCAAACATACCGTTGGTCGTGCCACAGCACTAACGCCACCCTCGGCACACTGAAACCGACCGTGTCTAGCGACGATATGAGCGTGTCGCTCACCGCGGTCGCCGTGTCCAGAGGCGGTGCTGGAGCTGCGCCCCGTTGTTGGCCCCAACGACCCACATGAACGGTTGTCGGTGGCGAGGAGGTCGTGGGCCAGCTCCTCCATTGGACTAGTCTGCGCTACGTCGTCCCGACGGGTGTGCCCCACATGTCGGTTTCCCTGTTTTCCCGGCCATATTCGAGCGTCAGTGCTCCGCGTTGCGCATTAGGCCTTTCACTATGTAGGCCAAGCGAGACAACTTATTGTTTATTTGAGCCGTTCAAGTATAATCATGTGGCGTTTGCTTATTTCTCATTCCTCTCCAACCCTCTTCTCCATCGATCATGTCGCCCTCCAGTCGAGTCCATCCTCCCGCATGCCTCATTTGAACATTCCGCCGAGTATCATTCGCATGTACCCACCCTAGTCCTCTTTCAATAGATCTCCGGACCCCGAGATGAAATCGAGAGGGAACGAGTGGGGGCACGTGATACCTAAGGCGGATTCAAAATTTTGAACGGGTGATCATAGCATCCGCAAATCATATATAAAGGGTATTCAATGTTCGTTTCGTTTTTGAACGTACAATATACTCCCCCTATCCTTTCTAGTTTACATATAAGTTTTATGTGTAGTCAAAGTATCTCTAGTTTGATCAAAAAGGTATCAACATTCAACAACGCCCAATCAATATTGTTAGATTTGTACGTACTCCTAGATTTGTACTCGAGATGGTTTCCAATTTGACTATTGACAAGATTAATAGTACATGAGATGTATAATGTGAAAATTATATCATTGGAAACTCCTTTCACATACGAATTTACCGTTTGCTTTGTGTAAGTTGCATGTCATATATTATTACTCTAACATTTGGTCAAAGTAGTATAGTGGAAGTGGATCCTCTGACGTAGGTATCCCTGCCTTACCCTCCCTTTCGGTCACTTACTGGCGGACCCCATGCTTGCTAGGCCCCGCATGTCAGTTACTCAATGGGTTCGGCCACGTCAGGGGATCCTCATCCGTAGTATACTCCCTCTGTTTTTATTTACTCCGCATAAAACGGAGGGAGTGGTGGTATAATAAATGACGCGGCGGGGGAGGGGGAGGGACGTCGGTTTGCTCTCAACTGCGGTCCCACAAGCGAGCGAAAACGCAAGACGAAGCGCGTTCCATTCGGTGAGCGACGTGGAGGGTCCAGCGTGCCGGGCTGCAACGCGAACGCGACAAGAGCGATGTACAGTCAAAACCGATTGACCGGTCGTCACCGGAACCACTATTCACACCAGAACCTTCGCTGCTCGGCCTACGCCAGCCACTGCCCTAAAACCACACCAAATCTCCAGCCCATTCCCCCACCTTTCGATCCCCTAGCCCGCATCAAGCGTCCCCTAGTTCGCCGGAAAGCCATGGTGCGCCGCAAGATCACTTACTACAAGATGCTGACGCCGGAGCGCCGCGCAGAAATCGCGGCGGCGGTCGGCGCCACAGACCTCCGTTCCCAAGCTCGCTTTGCGGCGGGCCAATCCCCGAGTTCTCTGGAGCCAAGCTACGAGGAGGAGGAAGCCGATCCAATGTTCATGGCGGAGGTCGCGGCGCAGAAGGCCCCCGATGGGTATGAGACGATGGACGTCGACTTCGTGCCGGCGTCCGAGTCCCCCATGGTGCAGGCGGACCAGCGGTTCAACATGGCGATACTAAAGGAGGACCGGGAGGCAGAGGCTCAACTCGACGCGGAGCGCGCGCATGCCGCTGCCATCGAGGCTCTCCTGCAGGCGGAACCGGATGTCGTGGATGTGAACCGGGCGGCGGAGGCTCAACTTGAGGCGGAGCGCGCGGATGCCGCTGCCATCGAGGCCCTCCTGCAGGCGGAACCGGACGTCCTGGACTTGAACCGGGCGGCAGAGGCTCGACTCGACGCAGAGCGCGCGGATGCCGCTCTCATCGACGCCCTCCTGCAGGCGGAACCGGACGTCCTGGACTTGAACCGGGCGGCGGAGGCTCGACTCGACGCGGAGCGCGCGGATGCCGCTGCCATCGAGGCCCTCCTGCAGGCGGAACCGGACGTCCTCGACTTGAACCGGGCTGTGCTCTCGTCCGTGCAGAGCGCCCGCACGCTCCGCTTGAACGAGTAGCTGGAGGCCGAGGACAACCACGGTGCGGAGACACACGTCGGCAGCGACGGCTGGTTCGCGCCGGCAGCCAAAGACGACGAGGCCGTCTCTTTCCGCGAGCAGTGATAGTTTTTCTTTATGTTGTTGTTTTTATGGATCTTTTGCTGTGTAAAAACATATATTTGTTATGCAAGTCGCCTGACTTGGGTCAGTCTACCATTTCAGGCGGTTGGATGAATATCCTACGTCTCCTAACCCTTCTTTCCTTCTTCCTCACCTCTTCTTCTTCCCCAACAGACCACCGCACGGGCCGTACGGATACTCCCCAACATGCGGTTGGATAAACATACTCTATGAACGAAAATTATGTGTCAGCGATAGGATGGCTGAGTTTGGTTTGTTCACATGCGACAGCACGTGTCAGTGAGGGTGCGTTCCCTTGGTTGGGTTTGCGGCGTGCAGGAGCGACTGTGTGAGGGTGCGGTGCGACCGCGGCGTGCAGGAGCGACCGTGTGAGGGTGCGGTGCGACCGCGACAGCCGTGCGCAAGTGTACCTCCTTCTCATTTTGAAAACTTTAGGCAAGCTTGGCAAAAATGTGTGGCGAAGTTTGGCAATGCAAGGCCTAGACCCAAACAGGATAAGTACGTACGTACTAGGAGTACTAGTGTTAAAAAAGAAAGGCGGGGTTTTCCTTCGCGGGATTTAATCGATACAAATCCTCGTTTCACGTGTCAATTAATGCGTATTTTTTCTCCAAAGACCAAAGAGCTAACCATCTCACTCCTCATCGCTTGATTAATGCAGCGCCATGCAAACCAACCTTCTCACTTCCGCATGCATGCAGGGGATATTAATGTCCTTGGTTGCTAACCCCATCAATTTTGCCTCGATTAGTGTTAGTGGCCCTTTGCAAATTGTAATTTTGATATACTGGCCTTGTGTACAAAAAAATGGAGGTAGTAACTATATTTGACTTCCTTCCCCATTGCGGTGACGTCGACGATATCTTTTTTTGGTGGTTTGGCGAAGTGCGTTCGACGGAGAACACCATTGAGGGAGACCACGGTAAGTCGTTCGCAAGTGCCGCCTGCAAGCCGAGACAACCGCCTTATTTGCATCCAGGAAGTCCTTTACTAGTACTACTAGGAGTACTAGTGCGGTGAGATGGTTTCTCGAAGAAGACGATGGAGAAGCGGAGTCAGCGAAGAGTGAAATGATGGTTGCTTCGTCCGTGCTTTTGTGATTTGACGCCTCACTGCTTTGTGATTTGTGATAGAAGGGACAGGGGAGTAGACTCTGTGCTCTATACTGTACTACATGCGTCCAAGCATGGGAGAAAGAGGAGAGACGTTGCATTTTTCTATTCCTTCAATCAATCAATCAGGGAGCTTCGGTTCCATCTTTTTGGCTTTGGCAACACCGTCCACAATGGTTCCCACGATGCCAAAAGCTATTTTCACATTTGGCTACACATTGTGGATGCCCTTAACCGTACCACTTGGTTTTGCTCCTGTGTGCTATCTATACAAATCTCAATTATATTGATCTAAAAAATTATAGAATCAAGATTAGTAAAAAGGAGGTGATTTTGCCGCGCGGATGGCGGGGGAGGTTTCTTATTTGAGCAATGCTACATCCACGTAATGGTTTACGTAAAGTTACGAACTGATGTGATGTGGGACTATTTGATTGGATTAAAGGAGAGGATTAGGCCCACCCCACCTGAAAATCAGGGGGGCATATATAGATTAGATGGAAAGTATACGTAGCAGCTACGTAGCCCTTTGTAAGTCTAGGATTAGGCTTCTTATTTTCGGAGGACGTTGTCCTGGCGGTTTGCTAACATGCGGTCCCACGTGTCAGTGCTTTACCAAGCCGATCCGCGTCCCACATGAGGCAGAACAACGGCAGAAGCAACACGTGGTTAAGTTGAAGAAGATGAGGGAGAAGCGGATTCAGCAACGAGTGAAATGATGGTTGCTTCGTCCCTCCAACTTAACTGCGGGAAAGGTGCAGCTTGTGATTTGACGCCTCATTGCTCATTACTACGCCGGCGCCATGACTGGGGTGCTTCACCCCGGCTGCTCTGCACTGTATTCCGGTATGGCACGTGGACCCGGTAGCTTGATGTCCCACATGTCGGCGAAAGGGACTAGAAGATTTATGAAAGCGAGCGCTCCACTCTTACGACGGAGGAGTAGACGACACGACGGCCCAGTGAACTGTCACTTGTAGTACTGTATAGTACTATAGTTTTGCTGTTTCGCACGATCCATCGATACAAACCCGATTAAACAGGAAAGGGCGGGATTTTTCCCGCGCGGTAGATGATACTGGCCATACATTTCAAAGGCAATTTTAATGTATGCAAACTGAATAATTATAAGTAACAATATGATATCTAGTAAAACTAAAAACACATATGATTTATTGTGTTAGAGTGTAGTAGTAGTGCTGTATTGCATAGTTGTTAGATGTAACATGCGAGAACGTGTAGAGATGTAGTTTTGGAGGGCCTACAGAGAGAAAAGCGTAATACGGTCACCGAACTTCAGAATAAGCTGATTACGGTCACTATATACGTTTTGCGGTGATTATACGGTCACTTGCTCACAGTTCAGCATCGGATTGCACTCTGTTGACCGGCCAAATAGTCTGCGTGGCGCCATGTTGACTAGTTAAATTGACCACGTTCCTTGTGGGTCCCACCTGTCAGTTCGCATAGGCAAAAGGTCAGATAAACACAAATTTACGCAGGCGCGACAAGGCTCCAACCCGTGCGCGGGAATCACCTGGTTGTGTATGTGTCTGTCAGGGCCTGATGTGTGCGCATGCACGTGTAGGTTGAGCACTTGAGCGTGAGAGTGTGTGTTGGTCGTGTGGTGTACTGGTGTGTGCATGCATGCGTGCGTGTGTGCGTGTGAGTTCGTGCGTGCGTGTGAGTGTTGCGTGCGTGCGTGCTGGTGTACGTGTGAGTGTTGCGTGCGTGCATGGGTGCATGTGTTTGTGTGAGTGTTGCGTGGATGCAGTTCGTGTGCATGCGTGCGTGTGTGTATAATCACCACACCAGCTCCTGTGTGTTAAAACAGACGGCTCAGCATACCAATACAAGGCCACCTTGTCCGCTGTGCCCGCGGTCATGACTTCGAACCACCGTCCAAATATTTTTTTGTCGTTTGTTTTCATTCTTACTAGCAAGATGCCCGTGCGTTGCACGTAACATCAAGATGCATTTGTATGACTTGTTTATCTTGTGAGAGAAAAGGATGAACGAGGGAAGGCCTTATTTGCAAATGTGGAGAGGTGTGTGGGTACCTTTTTGCAAAATTGCCATAGTTTCTTTCCTATCCGTCAGATATAAATCGGACGGCCTATATTGCAGGATGGCAGGCACACCATCATCACCAACTCTGTTTTTTATAAGAGTGTATTTTATGTATTTTATAAGAGTGTAGATGTAGAGTAGATACAAGTCGACAGGTGGGCACGATGGTAGTGAGATAATGTGATGCAACACTAGAGGTGCCACGTGGAGCGTTTAACTGGTCAACTAGTCATGTCATGAGCAAATACAGAGTTGTACGGTGAGCCCGTGACTGTATAATAACCACTAAACGTAAATGGTGACCGTAATGAGTGGATTCTGAAGTCCAATGTACGTATCGTGCTTTCGCTTCAAATACAATGATCGTCATTGCATATATCGCGAGAGAAAGATGAAACATGCGTGAATTTTCTGGGGGCTTACTTTTAGAGGACCTGGAGATAGTTTTGTGTGCATACGTGAAAGGGGCGTACAGGGGGGTATGCGATGGAGAGAGAGATGCTCTTCGTTTCTCTTTATTATGACTAACTTTGTATATAGTATAAAAATATACAAATTCACAGTGCGGAATAAATATCATTGTGGGCACCATGCAATGCAAATTAGCGTTCGTACTCCTCCATATAACTTTGTAATGTTGTATATATGTAGAAACTCTAAAATAATTTTTTGGCCACACTTTATTCAAAGGAATGTTGTATGCGAATAAACGTGAAGAGAGGGCTTTTAGATCAATGGGGTACGTGATGTAACATGTGTGAATGTGTAGTTGATGCATTTGGTGGGGCCTAGAGAGGTATGTGTGTGTATTACGTATTCGAGAGAGGCATGGATAGAGGGGCCGACGGGGGGGCGTGGGAGAGATAGCACGAGAAATGAGAGTGGTCTAGAGAGAGAGAGACGAATATGACGTCACGACAAGAGATTCCATTCCCTTGAGTGTGTATATGCAAGGGGGAGGGAATAGAGGCACCAGGAGAAATTTTCTGTGTGTGTGGTATTTGTGTTGGTATGTGCGGGTGTGAGAAGATAATGAGACGTGGGGGCAGAGGGTCTGTCACCGCGTGAGGTCCGGTGGGTCGAGGTGAGGCCCGTCGTTTGGTTCCATCCTGCGCCACATTGGTCGGTCCGTGACGCATTTAGGAAGACCCATGGATGACTAGTCGTACAAGACAAAGATAGCAGAATTGTGAAGGACTCTGTGTCCACTGACAAAGCCGGCTAGGATTTGTAACCCTAGGTTCTCGGACTAAGGTAACCCCTTTATCTCTGATATTACTATTCATCCAACCTAACTTTAAGGGGCATCCTACAGAATGCTCTGCTAGAATCATACTCGTCGATTAGGAAGAGAGGTGTGAGACAATGCGTGAGAGACAGGCGTAAAGATAATGTGCGTACATGAGACACGTAGGCAGGTCCATGTATATAGAAAGGGTCGATGAGGATTGTGCGTGTGTATGTTTGCGAGAGGAAGAGTGCTTGTGATAAAGGTTAGTGAAAACAGTTGTAAATGGTTACGAGAGGGAGGGAGGGTTATATCTAGAGCATGTGTGCGAGAAAGACACCTCGGGAGAGAGTGTGTGAGCATGTGTGAGAGACCACCGATGGAGAGTGAAACTACACGTAAAAGACTGCTCTACACATTGATTAAAGATATAAATTGTATCCAAATATTAGGATGGGATCATGATATTTGCAATTCGCGTAAGGAGCGGTCATTGATCCATCACACATCTAGATTCCATCGAATTTGAGCATGTCTATGTTATTATTCGACACAATTGATCCACATAGTTAGTATTTTGAACTCCAGACAATGCATCGCTTTAGCAATCGAATATAAACGTGAGTATAGTTCATGTTGTGTGTGTAAAGCACATTATACATACGAAAGTTACACAATGGACATTATAAATAGCTACCTATGAACTAGCATACATTTGAATTCAACTTAAGATGGTTTAAAAAATCAAATTCAACATGAAGTCCATTCAATTATTTGAATTTGATATCATGGCATTTGTAAACCATACCTAAATTATGGGGGCACCAAACTTTGCTCTGATTTTGTACATAATAGCATATGTAGTCGTGTACAAAATAGATTCAAATTTAGCTCCTCCATTCCAAAATAATCGTAGTTATAGGATTTTCAAGTGTCAAAATTTCAAAAAGAAGCGGATAATTTAATGAGGTTTTCAAACATACAAGGTCAAATATAACATTGTCTATTTAGGTCAATCCTCATAGTTCAAGAGTACTCTAAACGTGAATGCTTGTGTTTCAAAATTTCGAACGAAGCGCCAAAAGAGCCTCTACTCGCCCGAAACCGCGTGAGACCAATGTTTGGTTGTACAAGGAAATTACTTTTCTAATAACTCCGACCCGTGAAACCTACCGGCCCGACGTCCAAAGGTCTAAACCGGGGTAGGTTTGTAGCTTCATCTAGACGCCACGCAACCGCATCCGAAAAACATTCATACACAATGGCCGCCTAAGCACACATGCGCGCGGCCGAAATCGCTCCCGCCCACTATTTGGGACACCTGGGATTACCATCCTACCCCCGACCCACAGTAGGTCTGAAATTTAAGAGGGGGGCAAAGTTTGTACTTTCCCCAAATTTCAAACAAGCGCGTCCCATCTTCTGTTCAAAAAAGCCAAAAACAAGCGCGTCCCAGACCGAAACATGGTTCCCCCCCACCCGTCCGATTCCCCATTCGTACTCCGTGGGCGCCAAAACTACCTCTCCACCAGCCGCGAAACCCCGGCGTCCTCCGTCCGCCACCCCATCCCACCCATCAACCGCCGCCCTCCTCCATCACGCCAGAGCCGATACCCCGACGTCGTCGTCCACCGCAACCTCAACCGCAACGCCCTCCACGTCTAGTAGTTGAAGCCGAGGCCGAGCCGTCCGTACCCGAGCCAGTTCAACCACGCCGTCCTGCGCCTCACCGCTGCCGCTCCAACTTCGCCACCCTCCACCGCACCGGAGCTGTTCCTGCTACGCCGTCCTTCGCCGCCTCGGATCTGCTTCCCGTCTGCCGACATACGGCCACGGCAACACAGTCAACAATTTGGCCATGGGTTCGTCCAAGCCTGCACCCTCCAGAACATCGGTTTCCCCGGTAAAAAGAAGAAGATCAGCGTGACATGTGGAGGTGACCACACCGGCAACCGAAAAAGGTACTCCTCTTCCCTTATTCGTGCAAATCTTACGTCTCTGCTTGCACGGTATTCATCCCACAGAAGACACTAGTTGACCGCTTCTTCTTGATACTAGATGTTCCTAGTAACTCGCGATGCACAAGGTTTCTCCTCATATACTATTTCACCTTAGCTAGAGGTCCGTCGCCCCCCTGAATTTCAATTTCTGGCCAGTTGATTCCCAATTAACGGAAGCATTCCCCGGCGTAACAGGCGCTAGTACGCCTATTACGCCGGGGAAGCAGCGCCTTGGTGTTTATCTTAGGGGCGTGTGCGGCCTAGAGCTACTGGCGCCCGATCTGGAGGTCGGCCGGGATTAAAGGGATGGCCTGGGGGCGCTGCCAAGCATGGCGCTGGTGTGAGGTTGATGGGAGGGCGGGGCGGCGGAGGCAGGGGTCTGGGCCGATGGTCGCTGGCGGTTCGAGAAAGATCGTCAACAGTGACTGGCGGGAGGTAGACGAAGGCTATCTGCCCGTTCCTTATAGATCGGACGGTTCATTAAAAAGTCGACTGGCCTATTTATTTTCAGTCGACTGTTATCTTAGATATGACCACATGTGGTGGTGTGCTAGAGGAGTACCTGCATTTCCTGTGCTCATATATTACAAAATCATACGGAATAGAATCTAATTTTGTTTGCCATGCAATGTTGTAGAGCTATCATATGTCTCCTGTCATTTCTTTTTCAGCCACCTGCTATCTGCTACTTTTACAGTGCACTAGTTCTGCACACACTTCACCCTTACTCTCACTATTGTGTTTTTATGCAAGGGTATTTCAGACTCTACTGCCATGAGAGAAGCCAAAAAGAAAAGAGAGAAGTCGCTCCAGCTTCGTATGCGGGTAGGCAAGACACGTTACAGCGCTATAAAGGGTGCAGTGTCAGCAGATGGAGATGGTAAACGTAGCTCTGGAGTTGATGACCTCGCTCGCAATGAACCACCATCCCAGGTGCTTGCTTTAACTTCACGGTGTCATATGTGGTTGCATTTTCCATATGGTGTCTAGCTTGTATTCGAAAGGCCGAAGTCGGTAAGATAAGGAAATATATATTTTTTTACATGAACCACCATCCCGTGAGCACCAGAAGACAAATAGCTAGTCAGGGCACTGGCCGAGCCAGTGACAAGCCCAGCAAAGATAGGCATCACGTGGAAGCCAACTAAAAAGCTGCGATGGTGGCGAAGCAGCCCGCCTCCCACCAGGCTCTCAGGTCCTAGATGATCATGCTCACCACTCCAGCCGGATGTCTAGCTTGTATTGCTTCCAATTTGGTTAAATTGCATCTGCTTAGCTTACACATTATACCTTTGAATATGACATACCTTTCTGTTTTTGGTACATACTAGTACATCTGTGTATTAACCATGTTCTTACATCAAACTAATGTTCTTGTGTATCCCTCATCAATCACTTATGACGAGGCAGGCAGGCAAGGGGACTACTCCTCATTTAAAGAATGCAGCGTCAGCCTCCCGACATGATTCTCAAGAAACAGAAATGCTAGATGAAGATAGTGAACGTAGCTCTGTAGTTGATTACAGCATTTCCCCTACACTAGCATCACAGGTGCTTGCTCTAACTTGGCAGCGTGATATGTGGTTGCATGTTGCATATGGTGTCTAGATTGTAATTCTTCCAATCTGGTTAAACTACATGTGCTAGTCTGCTTAGCTTATACATTATACATGTTAATGTGACATGCCTTCCTGTATTTAGTACATAGTACATCTGTCTATTAAGCATGTCCTTACATAAAACTATTGTTTTTTTGTATCCCGCATCAATCAACATGACGAGACACCTTTAGTATATGCAGTGCGATGTTAGTTGCATCTTTCATATGATTTATAGCATGCGCTGCTTCTAATTTGTTGAAATTCCATTTATGATGGGACGCTTTTAACTTGGCAGAGTCATATTGGTTGCATCTTTCATGTGGTGTCTAGCTTGCATTGGTTCTTATTTGCCGGAATGGTTTCTGCTTAGTTTACACAAATAGTTGTGAACATGCCATGCCGTCCTGTTTTTCGTACATATTCCATCCTGGTATCATGTGTTTGCCTTACATCAAAGTAGTGATTGTCAGTATCATGCATGAATGAGTTCTGAAGAGAGAATTTTATTGCTTTTTCTTGTCGGTTTTACTTGACAATTCAAAATCAATAAAGCGGAAGGAAGTTAGCAACGCAGCGGATAAAGGTGCTCCTTCCGAACGGAGGGCCTCTACAGTTTCTACTCCTCCACACCCCCAAGATGATTTCCAAGACAACACATGCATAGACACTCAACAAAGCTGAGTTTATGATGAGCACGTCTCCCCTAGTGCAGCATCACCGGTGCTCCCTCTAACTTGGCACTGTTATATGTGGTTGCATGTTATGTGTGATGTATAGCTTGTATTTCTTCTAATTTTGTTGAATTCCATCTGCTTACTTTACACATTATACTTGAATAAGACACATGTTCCTGTTTCTAGAACATACAATATCTGTCTATCACACCATGTTCTTACATCAAATTACTACTGTTGTGTAACCTGCAACAATCACTTATCATAAGACATGTTTGACTTCGGAGTGTGATATAGGTTACATCTCACATTCTTTTCTAGCTTGTACTACTAATTTGTTGAAATGGCACTTATGACGAGACAGTTTTAACTTGGTAGAGTGATATTCGTTGCATCTTTCATATGGTGTCTAGCTTTCATTGCTTCTAATTTGTTGAAATGGCTTCTCCTTAGTTTACACATCACAAGCTGTGAATATGCAATGTTGTGAATATGCAATGGCACTAATGACGAGAGACCTCTAACATGGTAGTGTGATGTTGTTTGCATCTTGCATATGATTTATTTCTTGTACTGCTTCACATTTGTTTAAACGCCATTTATGATGAGACACTGTTAACTTGGCAGAGCGATATTTGTAGCATCTTTCGTATGGTTTCTACCTTCCATTGCATTGCTTCTAATTTGGTGAAATGTCTTCTTCTTAGTTTACACATCATAGTTTTGGTTATCTCTTCCGTCCTGTTTTTCATACATATTACATCCTCCTATCATGTGGTTGTCTAACATCAAAGTTCAGCTCGTCTGCATCACGCATCAATTTGTTCTGAAGAACTAAATTGTTATTCGTTTTTCTTGTCGGCTTGACTTAACATGGCACAGAGAAAGAGGAAGAAACACAGAATGGCAGGGAATGAGAAGCGGATGAATCCTGCAGATTCTGCTGGTACTGATGGTGCAATAGAAGGTCAAAGTCCAGCAGAAAATTCTACAAACACGGCATCCCATGCTACACGAGTTGCAAAAAAATCCAAACAGAAACAAATAGCTGCCACCAAACAAGCAGAGACAGCCCTAGTTCTTGCAACACCTACCACAGTACTACCAGCTGCACGACTTACTCGTGCGTCAACTGAGCTAGCAGCACGTTCCCAAGCTCCCTTGCCACCTGACACTACTTCCCAAGCACTCTTGACACAAGACGAGTTGGCAATATCAGATGAACCTTGTGAGCTTCAACAGCAAGAAGGTAGTTGCTGGAGTCAAGTTACAGTTGCATGCTTCTTTATATGTAGTCTCATAGTTTGATGTACACTAACACTTCCTATGTTCGTTGTTGGACTAGCACCTAGGCGCAAGAGGAAACAAACATCAGGGATAATGCTCGATAGGTTAACTAAATCTAGAGGAGGAAGAATGGAGATCCGTTTTGAGGCAGGTTTAAAAAGGCCACGTGATGCTACAGAGTCAGCCAAGTTAGTATCAGAGGCAGCGGTTGCCGTTAGGTGTCATGTACGTATCCTCCCAACATGGATTCAGTACAGGAATGACAAAGATGAAACCCAGTTCAACACCTTCCTCGACCATTTATCTGTAAGTATGTTTATGTATGGAAACTAGTAATATCGTCTTGCTCTGTCCCATACTTTCTAGGTTGCTGGTAATGAGACTCCCATAATTTTCAACAGATGAGGTTCAAGTTGGATAGCCAAGATGATGCAACCAGACAAGCTTGCACCCATGTTTTCAAGTCTGCTCTGCGACAGTATCGGTGTACTTGAGGAAAACTCACTTTGAAGGCAAGGCTAACAGTGAACTTTCCCAAACATCTCCAGTGGAAAATATATCGGATGAAGACTAGAGGGGCCTTGTTAAACACTGGTCTGATCCGAAGTATCAGGTACATTATATATATATGTGATCAGATCACATGTTCAAGTCCTATTTACGCATGTGCCACACAAATCTATTTTCTTGTAGGTGAACTGTTCAAAGAACAAGGCCAACCGTACGAAAGTGAAATTCCAACAGACGACAGGATCTCGTAGCTATATTGCACACTGCGAGGCTCTTGTAATTAGCTGCTATTTCACTCTTTTCGTTGTACCATATTATCATATCTATATTGACTTGTTCGAAATGCAGAGGAAAGCCCACAAGGACCAAAAAGTACCTGAACCAAATGTTGTGGAAATCTTCAAGGACTGTCACACTAGCAAGAAGAAGGGCATGACTACACCAGTCAAAGCCGTTGTTGGAAGTCCTTAATCCTCATGCCTTTTAACTACTGCTTACTCTGACTTGTGCCTTGAACTGCATGGTTTGCAGCCAATGTCTATTACTCTTTTCAATTTTAGACACAATTGTCTTAGCGTATCATTGCACCTTACAAGGTTTAAAAGAGAGGAGTGATGTTCCTTTGATCTTGACCCATAATCTAGTTCCATGCTGGACTTGCCCACACAACGTTACAATTGCCTGTTTGTCTGTTCTCAGTTGTTTTGTGATATGAATGATGTCATACTATGCTTACCGTATTATAAACTTCGTCTCTTTATCCTTAGCCCTCAATACAATGTGAAGAAATAGACAATACATTAGCGATGGTACATGGTCATATGTTTGGAACCTGGTTTTATTATGTACTTTGCAATAAAATACAACTAATATTTTACATGGGTTCACCAGAATAAGTTCTATATATAGACCAAAGCTATTTTGTTTGGTTTTGCTGCCTCCTTAATATCTTCTGTTCTGGTACTACTAATGTAAAACCTCAACTTTTCAGCGAGCTATGGAAAAAATGGTGGAAGCCACCTTCTGAAGGTGGCGAGGCAATTATAACCGCAATGTCAGCTCTTGCTGCAGTGGGTCAGTACCTGTCCACTAACAGTGCTAAAAGCACGTTCCTGCGTAATACTGGGTTGGTTGTTAAGGCAATATTGTCCAAACTGCCTCATGATCAAGATATGCAAGCTCAAAACAATGTTGTATCTGCGCTCCAGACACAAGTCCATTCCCTAACAGAGACCCTTTGTAAAACAAGGAGAAACATTGCTCAATGTCGTCAAGATATGCATGGTTTTGAAACCAGACTATCAGACATTTGCTATGTTGTTCAGGAGCCTAGGGCAAATGAAGGCGAGGGTTATGGTGCTCCATCACACAATACAGCATGAAAACGTAACAGTCAGGTCAAATGAACTGAGCTTCTAAACTTCTGGTGGTGCATTTATCTGCTAGGCTGTTAAGTTTTATGCCAACATTCCTTTTGTTATATAGTTGTAATTTGTTTTGGTGCGATACAAAATTTATTCTTAACGTGCAGCCACCGGCTGAAGAAAACAGCAAGCCATTTTTGTATAGTGTAGGGTGTTCCCTATATTTGCACTGGTGGCGATCTTTGATGCCGAGTGGATGTAATCTGTGCAATCGCCTTAATAGCCTAGCATTAGTTTCGGCCTTATTTATTTCCTAGTCTTCTTTTTCCCTGGTTTGCTAGTGGCCGCAACTACCATGGGCCATATACGGGCCGTAGGATCCATGGGTCTCCTACGGGCCGTCGATAAATGGGCCTGTAATCGGTGGGCCTCGGTCCGTCGGATAAATGGGTCTACATGGGCCGTAATCGGGCATAATTGGTATCGGCCCAGCACGGTAACAGGCCGTTAACAGGCCGTAGGACAGCAAAGGCTTAATTCTGTCATAGGCATAACGGGTCGTTAATGGGCCAGAATATAGGACGGGCTGGAAACGGCGCAACGGGTTAACAGGCCAGAAACGGGCCGACTCTTGCCATGGGCCGAATTTGGCCCATTAGGGTAACAGGCCAGTAATGGGCCGACTCTTGCCATGGGCCGAATTTGGCCCATTAGGGGAACAGGCTAGTAACGGGCCGACTCTTGCCATGGGCCGAATTTGGCCCATTAGGGGAACAGGCCAGTAACGGGCCGACTCTTGCCATGGGCCGAATTTGGCCCATTAGGGGAACAGGACAGTAACGGGCCGGAAGTAATCGAGGGCCGAAAAGGAGCCCAAGAACGTATGGGCCGTCAATAGGCCGAAAGCTAACACGGGTTGGAAACGGCCCATGTAAATCACGGGCCGTTAACGGGTATAAAGAAAATTACTGTTCATTATGGGCTAGAGTCACCGTGGGCCTGTAAAGGGCCGAAAGATACAAAGGCCTCATATGGGCCGAAAGACGTCGTGGGCCATACATGGGCCGAAAGTGAAATGGGCTGATGTTATATTCGAGGGCCCACATGACGTTGTTGGGCCGATTTCCTTTAGGTCCTAACGGGCCGTGAGTTACCGGGCCGTAAAATGGGCTATTTGCGAAGAGACCGTTAACATGCTTTTCATGGGCCAGCCCGTTAACTTTTGACCAAGTCAAACGGGCCGGCTTTGTAAGCTAAATGGGCAAGTGGTGGGCCGTGGCACGTGTCGACATATCATAGGCGCCTATCTGACCCACTGACGAGCTGACACTTGTTTCGTCCGGCTAATAAGAATTTTACACGTGGAAATTTCCCATTGGTCGGGGCTGTTAACGGGTTATCGGATCCAAAACCCGACCCGATAGCTTAACGGCGTTCCGTTACGGTGGATGCCACGTGTCGGTCACTTGAAGAAAGCACTTCTGTGACGCGCGATTTATCGTCATGGAAGTGGACACTTCCGTGATGATAATTTTGGTAATGTCATGGAACACTTCTACGACAGCACAGGTATGACTATCTTGATTCTGTCATAAAATCGTCATGGATGTACATGCATGACAAAAAACGCGACCTACTATGACAAACACGTATCATCACGGAAGTGTATTTTTTTTGTAGTGTTTGGACTTTTATATGGTTCAAAGAAATAGTCTAGTTTTGACATGAGGACTTAAATACTCAAGCATACCAACAAGTAACCATGTCTTTCAAAATATAAACGCTAAAATAAGTTATCCCTAGCCCATCATGCTCAATCATTGATCCATTCATGAAACACACTCGTATATTAGCTACACCCAATGCTCAAGTACTATCATAGTGCCCCCTAGTTGGTGCTTTATAAGAGAAGATGGAGACTCAAATTAAAAATAAAATTGCATAAATTAAAAGAAAGGCCCTTCACGGAGGGAAGTAGGGATTTGTAGAGGTGCCACAGCTCAAATCGAAAATTGAGAGATAATAAACATTTTGAGAGGCATACGTTTCCCACCAACGAAAATGACTTAGAGCTCCCAACACTTTCCATGCTAGATATATCATACGCGGATCCCAAACAGAAAATAAATTTTATTACTTTTTCCACCATACTTTCACTTTCCATGGCTAACCGTATCCACAGGTGCCCTCCATACCAACACTTTCCAAGGAATATATATTTTGACAACATAAAGTAAATTCATTTTTTTCATTTCGGGACTAGGCATCCCTAATACCTTTGCCTTGCTCTCATGCAATGACAGGTGAATAAACACTCATCATGAGAATAACACATCTAGCATGGAAAATATTGGCCACCCCTCACCGCCTCGCGAGCGGTACGAGCACACAAAAGAGAAATTTATTTTGAAGATTAGAGATGCCACATACAAATTTGCTTAGAACGGCAAAAGAATACCGCATATAGGTAGGTATACTAGACTCATATGGCAAAACTGGTTTAAAGGATTTTGGATGCACAAGTAGTGATCATACTTAGTGCAAAATGAAGGCTAGCAAAAGATTGAGAAGCGACCAACCAAGAAACGAATAATCTCATAAGCGAGCATTGAGCATAATAATACCGAATAATCCACCACAAGTAGGATGTAAGTTCATTGCACAACAATTGAATTTCGTGCTTGCATAGGGAATCACAAACCTTAACACCAATATTCTTACTAAAGCACAATTACTCATCAACATGACTCACATATCACATCATCATATCTCAAAACTATTACAAGGAATCAAGTTTATTTTGTCCAATGATCTTCATGAAAGTTTTTATTATATCCTTCTTGGATATCTATCACTTTGGAACTAATTTTCATGTGTTGCTTTTGATAAGCTCAAACAAATATAAGTAAAGATCATGAGCATAATAATTTCTTTCTCTCAAATAAATTTAAGTGAAGCAAGAGAGAATTTCTTGAAAATTTTACTAACTCTCAAATAAATTTAAGTGAAGCAAGAGAGAATTTCTTCAAAAATACTAAAGCACACCATGCTCAAAAAGATATAAGTGAAGCACTAGAGCAATTCCATAGCTCATAAAGATTTAAGTGAAGCATAGAGAGAAATTGTAACAAGTCATGGCATAATTTTGGCTCTCTCAAACAAGTGTGACCAGCAAGGATTCAAGACTTCAAACAAAAAGCAAAACAAGCAAAGACTCATATCATACAAGACGCTCCAAGCAAAACTCATAGTATGTGACGAATACAAATATAGCTTCGAGTAAAATACCGATGGTCGTTAGAAGAAACAGGGGATGCCACTCGGGCCTTCCCCAAGCTTAATTGATTTCTTCTCTTTGGATAATAGCTTGGGATGCCATGGGCATCCCAAAGCTTAGGCTCTTCTCACTCCTAATTCCTTCATCCATCGTAACATCACCCAAAACTTAAAAACTTCAATCACACAAAACTCAACAAAACCTTCGTGGGATCCGTTAGTATAAGAAAACAAATCACTACTATAAGTACTGTAGCAACCCATTCATATTTTATTCTTGCATTATATATACTGCATTCCAACTTTTCTATAGCAAAAACTCTTCAAAGAAAACTATAGGATCATCAAAACAAGCACACAACGCAAAGAAAACAGAACAGTCTGTAGCAATCTGGATATTTCGAGTACTTCTGTAACTCCAAAAATTCTGACAAATTAGGACTACCTGAGAAATTTGTATATCAATCTACTATAAAAAATCAGAATTTTTCGTCGCTTCTGTGATTTTTAAAAATTGTAACTCTGGACGCAAAAGTTTATGTTTTTTTAGCAAGATCAAACAACTATCAACCAAGAAGATCCTAGAGGCTTTACTTGGCACAAACATTAATTAAAACACAAAAAACACAATCATAATAGTAGCATAATTGTGCAAACATTCAAGAACAAAAAGCAAAAGACAAAAATAAATTTTATTCATTGGGTTGCCTCCCAACAAGCGTTATTGTTTCACGCCCTTAGCTAGGCATAAAGCACGGATCTAAGTCTTGTCGTCTTTCTTCTTAATTTCCTTAGGGTGTTCTTGTCATGAGGTTTTGTAAAAACAACATAAAA
Source organism: Triticum aestivum (assembly GCF_018294505.1). Classification (NCBI taxonomy): domain Eukaryota; kingdom Viridiplantae; phylum Streptophyta; class Magnoliopsida; order Poales; family Poaceae; genus Triticum; species Triticum aestivum. The sequence continues at coordinate 474,612,272 of NC_057802.1, read as the reverse complement.
CATATTATCCATAGAAACCTTAGCACTATTAAGTTGCTTATCATCATAACCCCTTTGATTTCCGGCAACAATCCAAGAGTAATGTTGATTAACATTATTGAAAACTTGTTGCATTATATCTAGAATGGGGACTTCATTTTTAAGATTCTCATCAAAGATTTGATTATCCCCAATCAAATGTCTTAACGCATAATCCCTATTGTAAAGAATTTCATCTATCACGGGCTTTTCATGATTCATACCATAAAAATCAAAGATTTCTCTAGCTTCCCGCATTATGTAGTCAAATTCATTCATAAGAACGAGAGTGGCCAACTTTTAGCTTTAGGATTCTTTATAACAGGGAGCTCAAAAAAAACCTTTGCAAGTAGGATGAGTACGGATAAATTTACTTTCAAGTTTCAGAACTATGTTGAAATAGCATCCGCATAAGATCTAGTATTTCTAAGTATAGGAGCATCATCAAGACATAGATTTCCAACACAATTGAAAAATTCTTGGATACGTTCTTTTCCCATAACATTCCCTTGCCCAAAGATAAAAGTTTTAGCATCCAGATTGCTCGTACGTCCAATCTTAGGAGTTAGGCCATCATCTGTTGCTGCCATACTGAAATCACTCAAGATTGCAAGCAAAGGGTAGATCTGACAAGAAAACGGCGAATCGAAAAAAGAGGACGAATAAAACGGCAAATTTTTGTGAAGGGCAGCTTCGAAGGGCTCAAGGGATACGCTGTGGGCCGGATGACCAAGAGTCGTCGCGGCAAGCTCTACATCGACGACGCAGGCTGGGGCCCGACGCCGGCTCAATCGAGTACGGGTACCGGGTCCCCTTCGGCGGAATCCACGTTTTCATTGGCAAGATTGGCGAGCCGGGCCCTGAGCCGGACCTCTGCACCGACCTCGTCGAGACGGCTCAGCGTGCGAGACCCGCCCGGACTCTACCTGCCTTGAAGCGTGCTTTCGTGGGATGCGTCCATGGAGGACTCTCTGAAGGATCTGGATCTGGCGATGAGACGGCCGCCCGCTCTGACGGTGAGTCGTCCACAAATGAGGCCAACTCGTTATATCAACTTCAAGATGGCAGGCTCAGGGGTTGCTCCAATGGCGACAGTATTCCGGACCCCTTTGAGCCGCCAAGCCGGGTTGGAATCTTCATGGCCGGCACGCAACCTGTTCAAAACCCCGCCACTGGGGCAGGAGGCCCTGTGCACTCGCCGGCTCAGGTGCTAATGGATCTCACAGATAAGATGACGGCCCTGTTAACTGCCACGGTCGTCCTGGCGGATAAAGCTCAACATGATGCAGAAGTGGCACAACTAAAATTGGACATAGCGCAGGCCAAGGAAGACCTGGCAGCGGAAGGAGTTAGGATGGCTGCAGAGCGGGCGGCTCTGGACGCCCAGACTCATTTTATTTAGGCGCAGTCTTTCCAGCTCACGATGGATCAGAACGCATCCAATGAGGTCATGAGAAGGAGGTATCAGAAGGCTCAATCTCGGCTCCCTCCGGTTTATGATCCTCGCAACCTCTTCAACACACCCGGTGCAGGGCCTAGCAACCCGCCAGAGATAAATCAGATCACGGCACTCGGGGTGGGAACGCTGGTTCAGCCACCAGTGATGGGGCCTCCCCGTGTGAATACTGCACCACCTCCATATGTGCCAACACCATCGGGTCATTATTCTAACCCGTTGGAAAACATGATCGCTGCAGCAGCGCGACTGGCGGCTCTTCCGGTTGAGGGTGACTCCCCAACGGTGGTCGAAACCCACAGGGTCAGAGAACTTCTTCAGACAGATTTGGCGCAGCAGGAGGCATATTCATATAGCCGGGACAGGATTCATTCGACCCCTCGACAGGCAATTCGTCAAAACCGGAGTCCGAGTTATAGCAGACACATGGCGTCGGCGACCGGCTCAAGCAACGTCCGGCGCCATGACTTTCCTGGGGGGCATGGCCCCGCACATAATGGAGCCTTTAATGCGGTAGATCAAGACAGAGCGCTTCAGGAAGCTGAGCAGGCGGCTCATCAGCCTTTTCCGGTTTACCCGACGGCTTCTATTGAGGCAGGCATGGCTACAAGAGCCGCAGGCGTCCCTTGCCTGGTGCCGGCTCTCCGTAACGAACATCTGCCCAAGGATTTCAAAGGACCTAGGAAGGTACCTAATTACACGGCTGATTTACAGCCCGGAGCATGGGTTGAGAGCTACGAGATGGCTATGGAGTTGCTGGAGGTCAGCGAAGCGGCAATGGCAAAATACTTCACCATGATGTTGGATGGGACTGCCCGCACTTGGTTGAAGGGACTGCCGCCCAACTCCATCGGGTCATGGGCAGAGCTAAAAGCCCGGTTCATCCAAAACTTCAAAGATACATGTAGGCAATCAATGTCAATTGTGGATTTGACTAACTGCAAATAGCAAGAAGGCGAGTCTACAACCCATTGGGTACGCTGGGTCAAAGAGATAATACATTCGTCTGATAAGATGGATGCCGGCTCTGCGGTCTTGATGTTGGAACAAAATTGTCATTTTGCGCCCCTGAAGATGAAGCTTGGGCGGCTCAAGCGCGATTGCAACGATATGGGTACGCTGATGGCGGCTCTGGTCAAGTACGCCGACTCTGATAGTACCAAGGATCCCGCGTCTGATGAGGAAAAGACAGGGAAGGGAAAGAAGAATGGCAACGGCAAGGGCCCTCAGTATAACCCGGCGAACCAGGGAAGTAATAAACGTAAGGCTGATGGCAGTATGGAATTTGTGGCCAACACCAATGCGCAAGGTAACAACCACCGACGTAAGGGGAGACCACCTACCCGATCCGCCGGATCAGGCCCGACGCTTGAGCAATTTTTGAATGAGCCCTGTCCAAGGCACAGTTCTAGGGAGAAGCCAGCCACTCATCTATGGAAAGACTGTGCAATCATGAAAGCTTTCAAAAATTCCAACACTTTCAATGGCAACAATGGGCAGGGCGGCGGCTCTGGCGGCGGCGGCTTTCATGGCCCGGGCGGCGATTCAAATTCCAATTTTCAGAATTTTCAAGGTAATCAAGGGGGGTTCAACCAGCAACCTGGCCAGGGTAATCAGCAGCAGCAGGGGGGTATCAGACCAATCCAAAGCAGCTCAACAGTGGACAGTATCATGTGTTTACTACCAGTTTGTGCAAGCGAGACCAGAAGCTTCATAAAAGGGTTGTGAACGCTGTTGAGCCGGCGGTTCCACGTTACTTGTGATGGTCTGAGCAACCTATTGTATGGAGTAGGGAGGATCACCCTCCCGGGGTTGATAATCCGGGTCACCTGGCTTTGGTGGTGGCTCCTCAGGTTGGTGGGTATAAATTCACTAAGGTGCTCATGGACAGGGGCGGCAGCATCAACATCCTCTATTATGAGACCTTCCGTCGTATGGGATTAACCGATAAAAACCTCAGCCAGTCCAATACTGTTTTCCACGGCGTGGTGCCTGGTAAGTCAGCGTATCCAGTTGGTAAGATCGAGCTGGAAGTAGCCTTTGGAGATGAGTACAACTCCAGGGCAGAAAAACTGACTTTTGAGGTGGTCAAGATCAGAAGCCCGTACCATGCTCTATTTGGGCGGGCGGCTTACGCCAAGTTCATGGCACGGCCGTGTTATGTATATTTGCAGCTCAAGATGCCGGGTCATAACGGGACCATTACGGTTCATGGCAGCCGAAAAGTAGCTTTGGAGTGCGAGGAAGGTGACGCTGCTTACGCTGAATCTGTTTGTGCGACAGAGGAGTTGAAGTTTTATAAGGATAATGTTGACCCGGCAGATATGACGTCTCTGAAAAAGCCAACCACGGAGCATGAGCCGGTAATGAAATTTAAGTCGGCCGATGAGACTAAGCCTGTTGACTTTGTTCCAGGTGACTCATCTAAGCAGTTCAGCATCAGCGCCAATCTGGATCCTAAATAGGAAGGCGCGCTCATCGAGTTCATCCGTGAGAACCGGGACATCTTTGCATGGAAACCTTCTGAAATGCCGGGTGTACCGAGAGAGCTCGCTGAGCACACTATTAATATTGATCCAAAATTTAAGCCAGTCAGGCAATTCCTCCGGCAGTTTAATGAGGAGAGGCGAAAGGCCATTGGTGAGGAAGTAGCTCAGCTCTTGGCGGCCGGGTTCATTGTGGAAGTCTTTCATCCAGAATGGTTAGCTAACCCGGTGCTCGTACTCAAAAATAACGGCACCTGGCGTATGTGTGTGGATTATACGGATTTAAACAAGGCTTGTCCGGCTGATCCTTTTGCTCTCCCTCGTATTGATCAAATTATTGATGCTACGGCGGGTTGTGAGCGTTTGAGTTTTTTGGATGCATACTCTGGTTACCATCAGATCAAAATGGCTGTTAAGGACCAAGAGAAAACGGCGTTCATTACTCCCTTTGGAGCTTTCTATTATGTGTCTATGCCTTTTGGGCTCAAGAGTGCACAGGCGACTTACCAGCATTGCGTGCAGAATTGTCTTCATAATCAGATTGGGCGCAACATTCATGCCTATGTGGATGATATTGTGGTCAAATCCAGAGAGAAGGAGACCTTGATAGATGATCTGAGAGAGACCTTTGATAATCTTCGGGTCTACAAGATGATGCTTAACCCGGCCAAGTGTGTTTTTGGTGTTCCTATAGGCAAGCTCTTGGGTTTTCTGGTTTCTCACAGAGGCATTGAAGCTAACCCGGAGAAGATCAAGGCAATCACCTCTCTGGCTAAGCCGGCGTGCATAAATGACGTCCAGCGTCTGGCGGGTCGCATTGCTGCTTTGAGTCGATTTATAAGCCGGTTGGGCGAAAAGGCCATACCGCTGTATCAGATGATGAAGAAAACAGATGACTTTGTCTGGAGTGATGCTGCTAATGCTGCTTTTGAGGATTTGAAAAGACAGTTAGCTGAGCCGCCAGTCCTTGCTGCTCCTGTCGATAAGGAGCCCTTATTGTTGTATGTAGCCGCTAACACACGAGCCGTCAGTGTGGCCATCGTGGTGGAGCGCAAGGAGGCGGGTAAGGAACATCCGGTTCAGTGGCCGGTTTACTACGTCAGCGAAGTACTCATTGAGTCCAAGCAACGGTATCCACATTGGCAGAAGCTTGTTTATGGGGTGTTCATGGCAAGCCGGAAGCTTAAGCATTATTTCCAGGGCCACCCCATCGTTGTGGTTAGTTCTGCTCCTTTAGGAGATATCATCCAAAACAGAGAAGCCACCGGAAGAGTTGCTAAGTGGGCCATTGAACTTGGGCCTCATGATTTAAAGTATGTGCCACGCACTGCTATGAAATCTCAAGCATTGGTAGACTTCATCAACGACTGGACAGAACTGCAGATGCCTGAGGAGAGGCCAGATAACACATACTGGACTATTCACTTCGACGGGTCCAGGCAGTTGGAGGGCTCGGGGGCTGGAGTCGTTTTAGCTTCCCCTCGAGGTGACAAATTTCGTTATGTGCTACGGTTGATGTTTCCCTGTACTAACAATGCAGCTGAGTATGAGGCCTTGCTCCATGGTCCTCGGATGGCTAAGGAGATGAGCTTATGCCGGGTGAGATGCTTTGGCGACTCAAATTTGGTGGCTCAACAGGTATCAGGCAAGTGGGATTCCAAGGACCCCCTCATGGCGGCTTATCGCCGTGAAGTTGATGCCATCGCCGGGCATTTTCAGGGTTATCAAGTGGAGCACATTGACCGCAGAAAGAACGAAGCGGCTGATGCCTTAAGCCGGCTGGGCTCTCAGCGTAAGCCGGTGCCGCCTAATACTTTCTTGGATATTCTGCATAACCCTTCTGTCAAGTTGCCTACAGAGGAAGACTTGGCTGTTCCTGACCCAGAAGCACAGTTGGTGGCGGCTCTTCACGTTATCCCAGATTGGACAGTGCCATACTTGGCTTACATGACCCGGGAAGACTTGCCTGAGGATGAAACTTTGGCCAGACAGATAACCCGGCGGTCTAAGTCAATGATAATTATCAATGGCGAGCTGCATCATCGCAGTGTTACTAGGGCTTTTCAGCGTTGTGTTTCCCCTGAGGAGGGTCAAGAAATTTTACGAGAGGTTCACGAGGGGGATTGTGGCCATCATGCCGGCTCAAAATCCCTTGTGGCGAAGGCTTTTCGTCATGGTTTTTATTGGCTGACGGCTCACGCTGACGCAGAGGACTTAGTCAGTAAATGCGACGGTTGTCAGAAGTTCTCAAGACGTGCTCACGTGCCGGCTCAAGAGTTGAGGATGATTCCAATCACTTGGCCGTTTGCAGTCTGGGGGCTTGATATGGTTGGGCCTTTCAAAAGGTCCAAGGATAAGAAGACCCACCTCTTGGTGGCTGTGGACAAGTTCACAAAGTGGGTTGAGGCAGAGCCAGTTAGTAAGTGTGACGCAGCCACGGCGGTTCAGTTCATGAAAAAGGTGATATTTCGCTTCGTTTTCCACACAGCATTATAACTGACAATGGTACCAATCTGTCTAAAGGCGCCATGGAAGAATTTTGCCAACGAGAGCATATTCGGCTTGATGTTTCATCAGTAGCTCACCCCCAATCCAATGGTCAAGCTGGGAGAGCCAATCAGGAAATCTTGAAGGGCATCAAGCCCCGGCTTTTGGTCCCTTTGCAACGGACGCCGGGTTGTTGGGTGGAGGAGTTACCCTCTGTGTTATGGAGCATCAATACTACTCCTAACAGGTCTACAGGTTACACGCCTTTTTTCATGGTCTACGGAGCTGAGGCGGTTCTCCCTAGCAACATCCGTCATGACTCGCCTCGAGTGGCGGCTTATGTCGAGGCGGACAATGAGCAAGCGCGTCAAGATGCTCTTGACTTGTTGGACGAACAATGTGACGTAGCAGCAGCTCGCTCGGCGATTTACCAACAAGACCTGCGCCGCTATCACAGCCGCTGGGTTAAGTCGAGGACCTTTCAGGAAGGTGATTTGGTGCTCCGGCTCATCCAGGATCAAACAGATGCACACAAGCTATCCCCACCTTGGGAAGGGCCCTTTGTGGTCAGCAAGAACTTGCACAACGGGTCATACTACCTCATCGATGTTCGAGAGCACAAAGATTCATGTAAGTCGGAGGAGGAGACCCGTCGGCCGTGGAATATTGCTCATCTTCGGTCGTATTACACTTGAGCCAATGGCTCCCATAATGTACATATTTCTATAGCCATGTATATATTATGATGAATAATAAGGCAGGACCTCTATCCTTTTTTCCCTCCAAAGGTAAATGTGTCATTGTTATTTTCATTATGATATCACATGATCACTTGGGGGCTTCCTGTTCAAACATAGGTCGTATCCGAACCAAAGAGAACATAGTTGTCGATACCCACTTGATTGGCATATTGCCGAGCTCACTGGGGAGTTTCTTGATCATATTTGAATCATAGCTCAACCCCCTTTGGGAACCGACGTGGATCGTATTCAAATCAGCGTCGTTAAATCAACTCTCAAGATCATTTGGGGGCTTCCTGTTCAAACATAGGTCGTATTCGAACCAAAGAGAACATAGCTGTCGATACCCTCTTGATCGGCAACGCCAAAGCCACTGGGGGCTATATGATCGTATTCGAATCTTAGCGTAACCCCTTTGGGACGGTTCTCTGGTCGTATTCGAATCAGAAGCCTCCAAATTTTTGAAGTCTCTTTGTTGCAAACAAGTTCTTTTGATTATATCTAAAGTGTTCAAGGGTGGTTTCTACTCCACCGGCTTAACTTTGGTCAATAAAGTTGATCGCACATGATAAGCATTATGTTACATAGTGGAGTTTTTACTCATTATTCGGATCATATAAACCGGAGGTGTACTTGAAGGATCACAGGTATGTTGTTATGGTTGTCTCAAGGATATAATGGAGGACCGGTTTGTTATGATTCCGGGTTATATGTAAAGTGTATGACTCTCCATGCGGTAAGCCGCCAAGGGACTTGTGATTTGTTTCTTCTATGCAGGACAATTAAAGACAGCTCTTTAAACATAAGGAAAACAGAGGATCAAGCATAACCCGGAAGAATATAAAAGGGCAGCTTAAACAATGTTGAGCGCTACACACGTGCGCGATGGCATGACAAAATTAAGTGTTTGTCCTACTCTATTACATGACTCCCCGAGTCCAAAAGGTGAGGCATCGTCTTTTAAGACATAACCATGAGCCGCCTGCGAGATCAAGGGCGTTGTTGGCCTGACGTTTCCGGGTCATCCCTCTCCGCTCCTCCGGCTGTTTCCATGACCTGGAAGGCTGATGATTTCCAGTCAATGCCATTCAAGGCTTCAAATTGAGCCTCATCATCAATTAACCCGGTCGGGTCAACTTCAGGGGTGAAGGTATGCTTACGAGTTGGAGGAATCAGGCTGACTGCTTCATAGCGTGGTGTTGGGATTCTCTGATTCTCCGCGTCATAGCCTGGTTGATATTTGGTAAGATATGTGTCATTGCCAATCAAAGTGGCCACAGGGCGTACGCTCTTCACACAAGCGGCGAAGTCCTTCTGGTCAAAGGGGGTGCCGTCTTCCTTGAATCTGGGATACCCAAGGGCGATGTCGGCCGGGTCTAGCTCCGGTAGAAACGCCTTGGCCTGGCTCAGAGCGGCTATAGCTCCGGCTCTTGCAGAAGCCCGTCTCAACTCTTGGAAGCGTTGAGGAAGTACGGCAAGCCGCCTGAGTACATCTGCCAGGTGAGTGGGAACTTCATTTGACAGAGCCACAACGCCTAAGGCACGTTGTGACCCGGTGTAAAGTTGCCTACCAAGGTATAAACCGCCTTCAATTTTGTCAGCACGTTTTGATTAAGATTGGAGCTTCTGGGGCCTGCATTGCAAAGACAGGTAAGCTGATGACAATTGGGATGTTCTTTGGAAAAGATGTAAACTAGCTAAACACTTATAGAGTAACTTACCAAAGATTGCGGAGACCATCTGAGAAACATGGTGTTTTAAGCCGGATAGCTCGGCGGCTGTTTCAGCAAGAGTGGCCTCCACTTGTTCGGCCCGGCTGAGCAAAGCCGTCTTTTCATCCGCCCAGGCTTTTCTCTCTGCTTCAAATTTCTTCTTCAGTTTCTCTTGAGCAGATACACTGAATTCAAACTTGGAGTTGGCCTTTTGGGTTTCATTTTCTTGAGTCTTCAGGCGGTTCTTTAAATCAGAGATCTTCGATTCAAATTGCTTGACGGCGGCCTGTATAAATTCCGGGTCACAGTTAGGGTGATTATAATGCAACATTAAGTCCCAAGCACTTTGCAAGCAAAGACACTTGGCACTTGGGGGCTAATGTATGCTGAAGTGCTCTATTTACAGTGGCGGTTCATGCAAATAAGTCCCAAGCACTTTGCAAGCAAAGGTACTTGGCACTTGGGGGCTAATGCATATTGCTGTTCAACTACTTGATTAAAACAAGGTAAGGACCGGTTCAGATATGCTGATTAAACCGGACCTTGAGTGCTACCAGGTAAGCCATTTTTCTTGCAGTGATTACTAAGCCGGTATTAAGTCTACAACATATTTTTATCATAAGTAATAGACTTGGGGGCTGGCATGGTAAGTATAACTATGGAGTAAGAAAGAGAGTTGTACCTCAGATTTTTGCTGTATTTGTTTTACCATGTCAATCTCCAGATCCCGGCTGTTGTGCACTTGATTCACATAGCCGGAGACAATATCTTCAATGCTCAGATGAGCATAATCAGTGATGGCCAGCTTGGCCCGGCGGCGCTCCAGAAGTTCTTCCTTGGTAGAGCAGTTGGCCAGCACGGTAGGTCGTCCCGGTTCGACAAACTCAGTCTGGGTGATCTCAACATCCGGATCATCTGGATGAGCCGGGCTGGGGATCTCTGGGTTCTCCATAGCTTGTTCAGCAGATGGAGCAGTGGTGGCATCAAGAGATGGTACAGCCAGCGGCTCATCAGCAGAGGCATCAGGAGCAGCCGTTCTGAGTTCCGGCTCAGCCAGGACCAGCTCTTCGGCCGGCTTATTTTTCTTCGCCCTCTTGCTGGGTTTCACTTGTACACTGCAAGTCAAAAGGTTAGTGCAAAAACATGAGTAAGATAAGCACAAAATAAACTGATCATCATTACCCGGGAGCGGTTTTGAAAGCCGGCAAGCTGGACTGCATTGAGTCGCCGGAGGAAGGCGAAGTTCCCTGGTAGTTTGAATCAGAAGAATTGAGTGGTTGACGAGTGGCGCCCGCCAAAGGATACAAAGAATATAAGTCGGAGATAACCTCAGTCCGGCGCTTCCTTGATGCTTCGGGTAAGCCGGAGGAGAGGTCTGCATCTTTGCTGGTCCGAGTCAGCCTCCGACTCTCATAAATCTGTCGCTTCAAAAGAAATTGAGGATCTTGATAAGCTAAAGGATGTGAAAATCTTACTTTCCGGGTTACTCTTCGGACTTTCTGTCTCGGCAAAGGCTCAGAGTCGGAGGAAATTATAGTTACCTCTTCATTCACTTCATGACTCGTTCCGGTGTCCTCCTGCTGATAATCCGTGTCAATAAGATGGTTAAAAAAGGAGCCTAAAAGTCAAGAGCTACCTCTGACTCGGAGGTGTCTTCCAGATGAAGCAGGTCCGAGGCGCTAGGTTTATTCCCCTTCTTACGGGGAGCGGCTTTCCTAACGGCTTTCTTAACTTTTCGGGCTTTCTTGGCAGCTTCGTGGTCATACTTGACCTTCCAGAATTTATCATTAGCCTGTAAAATACAACAAAGGTTAGTGAGTTAAGACAAAATCGTTAAAATGGAAGGTGAATTATTCAGGTCAATGGTTTACCGCTAGAGCCGGGTTAGCCTTGCAGAAAGGGCTTAAGCCCACTCTCCCGCAATCTGCCAGGCTCTCGTTCAGAAGAGACTTGGTTGTATCATCAATGACGTCCTCAGGTAAGTCGTCTGGACTGTGCCGAAGAGGATCATCCTTCTGGCCCGTGTAATCACACATCAAGCCGGGGCGGCGGCTTAAAGGAATCACCCGCCAGGCAATCCAGACCCGGACCAGATCAATGCCATTTAGCCCGTTCCCCAGAAGAGCTTTGATTTTGTTGATGGTGGGAGTAAGTGGTTGACGTTCAGCTTGAGATAATTTGTTTGGCAAGGGGTGATTTGACTCCAGACGCAGGGTGCGAAAGCCGGGCAGAGGGTTTTCATCAGCCGAAAAAGTGTCTTGGCAGTAGAACCATGTCTGGTTCCAATCTTTCGGGTGGCTTGGCGGCTCAGCATAAGGGAAGAGACAATCTCTCCGTCGTTGGATTGAGATTCCACCGAGTTCCAAGCTAGGACCGTTGGCACATTCATTCTGGCGGTTCAGGTAAAATAACTCCCTAAAGAGTAGCAAGCTGGGTTCTTCTCCGAGGTACACCTCACAGAACACTTGGAAGTTGCAGATGTTTGACACGGAATTGGATCCGATGTCTTGAGGTCGCAAATCAAAAAAGTGCAGGACATCTCTGAAGAATTTTGAGCCAGGAGGAGCAAAGCCCCGGTTCATGTGATCAGTAAATATGACAACTTCCCCATCCTTGGGTTGAGGCCTCTCTTCTGACGGGTCAGGAGCACGATAGGACATGACCTCTTTCTTTGGCAGGTAACCCGTTTTCACGAAATCAGCTAAGATGTTGTCGGTGACGTTGGATCTAACCCAGTTGCATGTGACGGGTGCTTTGGGAGCCTTAGGCGGCATTGTGAAAGATGGAAGCCTATGCCAAAATAAAATTTCCGGTTCAAATTTAAGCCGGAGGAAGATTTCAGTTCAGTATTCAAGATGGCGGCTTATGAAGGGGCCTAATGATATATGGCTAATTGTGTCAGGTTATTTAAACCGCCATGGATATCATGATCAATTAAGTTATTTAACTCTATTATGAATGATCCGGAAATTTCACAAAGCATGGCCTCTTTTAAGCCGGCGACATGAGCCGCCATGGCTAACAGATGCAGTTTTCTGCCTAAGTGTTACACAAACAAGTTTCACAGATTGCAGGGATTATTTTGGATCAAACGATCGTTCAGAAAAGAAAAATTTCTAGACCTAAAAACTGATACAGAGAAGTTCATAAGCTCTAAATGAGGTCTTTTTGCAAGCAAAAGGGATCTGCTAGTATTGAAAATGGGTGTGAAACGACTACCGCCGAAGTTATGCACTACTCTTGGATCAACGGAGGCCGTTGTGGAAGAACTGCGAAGGAATCGCGAGGAACCACGAAGAACACAGAAGAACTCGCGAACCCTAATGCGGATCTAATATATGGGATGGCAAGGACTTACTGGTGCTGATGAGCAGCGGAGGTGCGCCGCGGTTGTCTGGTCAAGACAGGTCAATGCAGCAGCCTTGGTTGGTGCAGACGGGATGCGCGGCGGCGGCGGCGGAGCTTGGGCTCTGAGGCGTCGAGAGGAGGAAGACGATAGAAAGGGAAGGATGACAAAGACCTAAGGGCCGGGCCTACTTATAAGGGACGGCTGATAAATGGGCGCGAGAAACGAGGAGGCTGAAGATATGGTTATCCAGCTGCAGGGACGCCTCGGTTTTCGGGACAGTTATTAAGATAAGGATCCGTTGAGATACGTTGAGCAAAACGTGCGTTAATGGCAGATGACGTCACGGCAGGTTACCAAGAATCCAGAAGATGACGTCAGGGCGGGTTATAGCCTTTGCGCAAACAGAAGCCAGAAGATTTTTCCTTAAGGTATTGAAGATTGACATGAACCGGTTCAAATCAATCTGGGGCCTAATGTTGGGGATATAACTACTGGTGTCACCCGCCCAGGAGGGGCCGGGTTACGTTAAGACGATCATCACATGAAGCCCAGAATCAAGCTAGGAGATGGCGGTTCAGGTATGGCTTAAGGCCCAGAGGCGGCTTAAGGCCCGTAGTGATAAACCGCCGTTATGGCATGACTTGTAGTGTAAGGCAAGAATAGTTAAGAGTCCGAGCCGGATACTGTTTATAAGCCGGCCGGGACTCTGAGAGCCGCTGGGCGTTAACCTCTCTATATAAAGGGACGATCCTGCGGCGGTTCAGGACAAGGAAGATCATATCGATAGCCAGGCATAGCGGTTTTAGCTCCCTGGTCATCAAAACCCTAAGTAATTCCACCTCAACTCGAGTAGGCTTTTACCTTCACCGTAAGGGGCCGAACCAGTATAATCCTCGTGTCCTTTGTCCCGTTTAACCCCTTTAAGCTTCCTAGTTGCGATGGCTCCATGACTAAGTCCTTGCACGAGGACATCTGCCGTGACTATTCCACAACAGTGGGGGAGAGGAAAACGAGAGGCAAATTGCAAATAATGTAAATTGCAAGGAGATGAGATTTGTGATTAGGAACCTGGTAGATGTTGATGATGTCTCCCCGGCAACGGCGCCAGAAATTCCTTTTGATGTCTGCTAGACTACGGCGGTATTTCCCCAAAGAGGAAGGGATGATGCAGCACAGCGACGGTAGGTATTTTTGTCAGTGATGAGACCAAGGTTATCGAACCAGTAGGAGAGCCAAGCAACACTACGTAAACAACACCTCCACACAAATAATAAATACTCGCAACCCGACGTGTTTAAGGGGTTGTCGATCCCTTTCGGGTAACGGCGCCAGAAATTGGCAAGCGGACGTGAGAGAGTTGTAATAATTTGATAGACAGATCTCGCGGGAACGCGAGATAAAATAAATTGAAGCAAGGTATTTTTGTATTTTTGGTTTAATAGATCTGAAAATAAAAAGCAAAGGACAATAGATCGCAAAGGCAAATATAATAAAGAACAGACCCGGGGGCCGTAGGTTTCACTAGTGGCTTCTCTCGAGAAAAATAGCAAACGGTGGGTGAACAAATTACTGTTGGGCAATTGATAGAACTTCAAATAATCATGACGATATCCAGGCAATGATCATTATATAGGCATCACGTCCAAGATTAGTAGACCGACTCCTGCCTGCATCTACTACTATTACTCCACACATCGACCACTATCCAACTTGCATCTAGTGTATTAAGTTCATGGATAAACGGAGTAATGCAATAAGAACGATGACATGATGTAGACAAGATCTATTTATGTAGAAATAGACCCCATCTTGTTATCCTTAATAGCAACGATACATACGTGTCGGTTCCCCTTCTGTCATTGGGATCAAACACCGTAAGATCGAACCCATCACAAAGCACCTCTTCCTATTGCTAGATAAATAGATCAAGTTGGCCAAACAAAACCCAAATATCGGAGAAGAAATACGAGGCTATAAGCAATCATGCATATAAGAGATCAAAGAAGACTCAAATAACTTTCATGGATAGAAAGATAGATCTGATCATAAACTCAAAGTTCATCTGATCCCAGCAAACACACCGCAAAAAGAGTTACATCATATGGATCTCCAAGAGACCATTGTATTGATAATCGAATGAGAGAGAGGAAGCCATCTAGCTACTAACTATGGACCCGTAGGTCTACAAAAGACTACTCACGCATCATCGGAGAGGCACCAATGAACATGATGAACCCCTCCGTGATGGTGTGTAGATTGGATCTGGTGGTTCTAGACTCTGCGGCGTCTGGAATTGATTTTCGTCGACTCCCCTAGGGTTTCTAGAATATTGGGGTATTTATAGAGTAAAGAGGCAGTCCGGGGGGCACCCGAGGTGGGCACAACCCACCAGGGCGGGCCCTGGTGGGTTGTGCTCCCCTCGAAGCAGCCCCCAGCTGCTTCTTCAGCCCACTGGATGTCTTCTAATCCATAAAAATTCCACAAAAAGTTTCGTTGCGTTTGGTATTGATTTCCTGCAATGGAAAAAACATGCAAAAAACAGCAACTGGCACTTGGCACTATGTCAATAGGTTAATACCAAAAAATGATATAAAATGACTATAAAATGATTGTAAAACATCCAAGAATGATAATATAACAGCATGGAACAATCAAAAATTATAGATACGTTGGAGACCTATCACGTGCCTACCCCCCCCCCCAAGTTGTAATACTGGAACGAAGATCCACTGGAGGGGGCCACCAATTGCTCATAAGGCAACAGGGTGTGCCTACCCCCAGGGCGCGCCCTGATGCCTTGTGGGGCCCACAGGCGATCGTCAGACCTAATTCCAACTATAAATTATGTTTCCACGAGAAAAAAAAAGAGAAGTTTCATCGTGTTTTACAATACGAAGCAGTCGCCACCACCTGTTCTTCATCGGGGTGGCAGTTTTGGAGTCTGATCGGGGCTTCGGAGAGGGGGATTCATCGTCATCATCATCCCCAACCCTTCTTCATCAACAACTTCATGATGCTCACCACAGGGAGTGAGTAATTTCTTTGTAGGCTTGTTGGACGGTGATGGAGTTGGATGAGATTCTTCATGTAATCGAGTCAATTTGTTAGGGCTTGATCCCTAGTATCCACTATGTTCTGAGATTGATGTTGCTATGAATTTGCTATGCCTAATGCTTGTCACTAGGACTCGAGTGCCATGATTTCAGATACGAACCTATTATATTATCATGAATATAAGTGTGTTTTAGATCCTATCTTGCAAGTTTTATGCACCTATTATGTGTTATGATCCGCAGACCCCAAAGTGACAACAATTGGGATTCACTCCAGTGATGACCGTAGTATGAGGAGTTCATGTATTCACTAAGTGTTAATGCTTTGTTCTGTTTCTCTATTAAAAGGAGGCCTTAATATCCCTTAGATTTTCTTATGGGCCCCGCTGCCGCGGGAGGGTAGGACAAAAGATGTCATGCAAGTTGATATTATAAGCACGTATGACTATATACGGAATACACGGAAATCCAACTCGGTGCCCAGGCTCATCTGCTCCCGCTCAGAAAAAAATTAAAATAAATACTAGAAAAAACAAAAAATTCCAATTTTTTTGGGTGGTAGATAATTTGATGCTGAGGTCCGCTCAAAATTTCAAATCATTCGGACTTTTGAGCAGCTCTCGGCAAAAAAGACAAATCAGGTCAAAACAGTGCGTGAACAGTAAACATTTTTACAGACCCTGATTTTGTCTTTTTTGCCGAGAGCTGCTCCAAATGGGTTCAAATTTGAAGCGGACCTCACGCCTCAAATTATCTACCACCCAAAAAAATTGGAATTTTTTGAATTTTTCTAGCATTTGTTTTGATTTTTTTTGGAGAGGGGGTGCAGATGAGCCCGGGAGCAGAAACTCCGCGTCCCGAATACATGCCTACACTGAATTAATGAATTGGAGCTATTGTGTGTCGCTCTAGGTTGTGACTGTTATATGATGAATGTCACCCAACACAAATATCCATCGTTGATCCAATGCCTACGTTTTTCTCATATTGATCTTTTCTAAGTTGCTTTCGTTGTTGTTGCTGTTACAATCACTATAAAACTGCTATTGTTACTGTTACCACTACTACCAAACTATCATACTACTATGCTACTAAACACTTTGCTGCAGATATTTAGTTCTTCAGGTGTGGTTGAATTGACAACTCAACTGCTAATACTCATGAATATTCTTTGGGCCCCTTGTGTCGCATCAATAAATTTGGTGAAATACTACCCTCGAAGATTGTCGCGATCCCCTGTACTTGTGGGTTATCAAGCATGCAGACATTAAAACATAACAATAGAACAAAAATCATACACATATTGAAACAGAGCAATATTATGATTGTTGTGCTGACATAGCGATCAACATCCAAACCATTTGAACAAAATTAAAGCGCGTCCATGGCCACCACCCTTGCCTATGGAAGCACTTGGCTCTGCCTGAACTCATGCAGGAGTTCGTCCAAGCGGTTGGCATGCTCTCTGTACAGTTGGAGCGCGATCTCGAGCTCCAAGCTAACTATTTCATTGGCGATGACCATCTCAACGATGCAACGGCCATGTTCCTCTACTACGCCTCATTGGACACCTGGGAAAAGGAGGTGCTTGAGCCTAGCGACCAGCGTGTTGGCATCGAGGGGGACGCGGACAAGGCAAGCGGCGCGACCCATGCGAACGGCGTGGCCGTTGTCCGGTGCAAGTACAACACTGCTGGCCTCTGGTGCAAGTACGGCGCAGATGACCACCGCCCATCCCTGGCGAGGAATCGGGCTACTGACGGGTTGTGGACCCAGATGCAACATCCCGTCGAGAGGACAGCAGGCAAGCAGCGATGGATCCGCTCTTGCTCTGTCACTCGTCGTGCCTCTCGCTCTGCGGCGCTTCGTCGGTCCTGCTGTGCGGCGCGCCGCAGCCTCTCGGTGCGGACACGCCTATTTTCCTCTCCGGGGCTCCACCAATCTTGTTGTGCGGCGCGATGCAGCCTCTCAGCACTGACGCGCCCTACGCCAAGGTTTGCTCAACCCCGACGATGACACGCGGCACAACGTAGTCCGGTGCATTGCCGGGGACGCCCTCGGCCTCAATGGGCAGTCGCGCCTGCACCAGATCGCTTTCCTCGTCAAGGAGGTTGATGGCAGAGGCGGCGCTAGGCGGGTTGGCATGCTTTGGAAATGGTAGACGAACTATAGGCTGCGCTAGCTGGGCCTCCATGGGTGTCGCACGTCGCTTAGGCTTATGCCCAATCGCTGGTGGCGAGAAACCGATTTGGAAGGAGCGGGAAATGGTGGCGTGTTCGCAAAACGCCATCAATGAAAAAGTTAGGAAAGAAGGAAGCGCAACGCCATCAATGAAACTTAGGAAAGAAAGAAGCTCGAGCTAGCAGGACGCATGCACACATACTGCTTACCCACGGGTGTGATTGATATACTCGTGGGTCCGATAAGGCACACAATTCACACCAAAGAATCGTATGTGATGTCACGAGTTCTCGCACACGAGTTGACTCTATGAAATGTGCGTGCAACTTTCAAATCATCACACATGAGTATTCATGTCACGAATCATGGTGCATTGCTCCCAGCCATCACAAACATTTTGTGTTTGTACATCGTTTGCAACGAACACACACGGGAACGTATGCCCAAACGTATGCATTATGAACACATATTGCACACGCATAACAATAGATAGCGGTGTGCCCATTATCACACACGGTCTTAATCCCCAAATCATGGCCGATGGATTGGTCGTCGCACACGTTTCATTTTCTGGCACATGATTTTATTTTATTAGCGTTTGTGATTTGTCAACGCACACAGTTTAGCCAAATAGTCTCCGATACATGTGTCATCTTAGGACCTTCCTGCAGTAGTGTAGGTACAATTCAAGATATATGCAACCTTTGGGTGGGTTGTTTGGAGCAAGTGAGGAACTCACCTCCTAGCGTTGTCACCATTGTCGAATATGTGAGCACCCTTGTTATATTTTTCAACGTCACATCTGCTTATAATTTTGAGTATTAAATCAATGTCCATTTGTATGTTGTAGGATGAGATAGTCAAAGAAAGGTAGACGCAAATGCCCATGGCGAAGGGCAAAGCATTTGACCTCCAACATTGTTGAAAATAATTACATGACAACAAGAAGTAGAAAACAAGGAATGAGTAGGCTCCAAAAAACTCGAGGTCATGTGCCCCTTCCTCTCTAGAGTTTGATGATGGCGAGTAAGTTAATGATGATGGAGATGAGAAGAGGCCTAGAAATCCTATTTTGGCGTCAAGGGTGGGCAGCTCGAAAAGAGGAAGAGGCTGAAGGCGGTGGTAAAGAGATGAGATGTGCATGCGATGAATGACAATTATGAGTTTATCAAGTCGG
>NC_057802.1:474585297-474593325 GCF_018294505.1 Triticum aestivum | reverse complement strand
AAGATGGCACGATGGGAACAAAAATGCACGAAAGTAAAAGGCACAAGGAAGAGATGGAGTCACCGAGGAGAACCGGTTTGATGATGTTGTATCCAAATGCCATGGATGGGACGTCAACATCATTTTTTTAGAGAGACATCAAGAACATTTTGGGAGGGAGATGGCAAGAGCGCCGATCATGCGTTAAAGGATGGCATAGCGCCAATACACCGAAGTAGCGGACGGTGCACCTACTGGAGGATGCGGCGCCCTCGGCGACTTGTGATTATACATGTCGATTGAATGTGTGCATGGTGCTTCATTTTTTTCTTTCATGCATTTGGAACCTACGATTATTGCTTTTAGCTGAAGTTCATGTTATGTTTAAATTTAGAGTTTGAAACTTGAAAATATGGTTTGTTTTCAATTGTTGTAAAGTGTGTGATGTTGTAGACCAAAATTTCAACTTCTATATATGCAAGTTGAGAACCAACTATGATGTACACGCACAAATATAAGAGAAATAGGACAGAGAACATTACAAAGAATGCACTTTTGGCGACTCTGTGTTTGAACTCCAAAAACATTTTGAAGGTTACTGATCTGACGGCTCCGCGTGAATTGCACTGGCCATTAACGCCACCCCCTCCCCTCCCTCTCCCTCGTGCCACCGCAGCTGTGTGAAGAAGTCGTTTGCGCGCAAAGTCTAAGGCGCGGTGTCGAGCCCTAGCAACATTGAAGTTTTTTTAAATGTAACCATGGTGTGCCATGCTCGTTTAGAGCATGGTTAATATATAGCCAAGAGCCGGCTATATGGAGCTGACGTGTCACTTATAACCAACCAAATAGCCCACACATACAAATAATTAGGCATACTGGTATGCCATACCATTAATATATGATCCACATTTTTCTTTCATAATGGTTGTTGGGACTCGTACTATAGCCGGCTGTAAGCTGTAACCCGCTTCTCTCCTCTCTCCTCTCCTCTCTCCACCAAGTAGACACAAATCTGAGGTGACATCTCTTAGAGCCCGCCTACGTCACTCTATTGTAGTACTTGCTTTTAGAAGGCATGAAAATTAAATCAAATCTCGTGTAAAATGAACCGTTGTGAAATTCCACGAAGTTCCTACTTCCAAACAAGTGTTAACTTCAGTTAACTCCGCCAGATTCTACAATGATTGCTTGGTTCCAGGCTAAAGCACCTTCAAAACCCCAACTGATCAATCATCATTCGTTCGACGAAGCATAGATACCGAAAACCAAAGAAAGTAGTCCTAGCCGGGGCCGGTGAAGGGCGAGGCAGTTGAGCTCGTGACCGCGCACCCAGACCGACAGTACGCGAGAGCGACAGCGGTTCGCGGCTGTTACGTCTGTCTCCCAACCTTGGAGGCTACGGAGAGATGCCTACTTAGCAGCAGTACTACTACTGTACTGCCCCATCAAAATCATCTGCATCAGCGTCGCGATAAGTTAAGAGCAAGTGCGCTGAATTCGTGGACAGTGGCCGGCGCCATCAGGGAGAATCATTGACCTTTTCGAGGTACAGCACAGCACAGGCTAGTAGAACAAAAAAATATTGTACAGTGATTTTTTTTTGAATTGTGATTCACTCCAGATATTTGCCGTGGGCTTAATCTCGTCGGAGTAGTAGACTCCACAGCAAGTTTTTTTTTTCCTTGACTGTGTGGACGGCTGCAGTTGGACAAACAGATCGCAGTGGCACGTCCGTCAAGAAACTGCACAGTGGGTTCAGATATTCAGTGTACATAAAAACTGGATTACGACGCAACCTTTCTATGCACGTACTGTATCTTGGGGGGCGGAAACAAATATCTTGTGCAGTGTGCGCTGTGCCGGAGCCGGATCTCGACTGGGGGAATCCGGACCAGCGCAGCAGGCAGCGGCACGTACTGCTCAGGTGCACCGTCCACCTGGAGGCGAGGTCCCCGTCGGTATACAACCACTGCACATGGGCCCACGTGGACCCCCGGGGATGAGGTCCCACGGAGGCCGACATGCGGGCCACGGCCCGCAGTCCGTCAGAGAGCTCGGCCGTACTACTCCGAGAGATACGCGTACTACACGTACATTGGCGAGAGATACGGGTACTACACCGAGTTAATTCTCGTCTGCTGGTCGCTGGCAGTGGCTGAGAGATTTAAATCCCAGCGTTCAAACTCGGAAGATTTACAGGGATTTGGCCTCTTGGGCATCGTCACTCTTCTGAAACAGAAACCAAACCGGCTCGTCTGCACTTCGGCAAATTAGCTAGTGGCAAGAAAAAATAACAAAGCGTGCCGACAGTGCGTAAACAGCACGCGTGTTCCCAGGAGATACGCATTGCCTTGATGCAGTGTATGCCGCCTGGAACGAGGGAATAGATTACTGGATCGCGTGTTAAGCCACCAGTACCATTTCCTGTGGCGGAAAGTCTACGCGGGGCTGTGCGCCCGTACTCGGCTCGCCCGTACGTACGTGTAGGCCTCCCTGAATGTGACATTCTGGAGGCATCACCGTCGAATAACAGTGCACAAGACCGTGACCTCTGGCTCTCGATCCAGGACGCATTACTTCTAGAAGCTGCACCGCTGCAACGACCGGCTTGCACTGCTGTACAAACCACAATTGGAGTAGTAATAAGGACGTAAGGTGACTTGTTCCGCTCCCGAGGGCGGCGCGCACGTATCACCGCTCCATTACCGTGGAACGGCCAAAGGGATAAGATCGGTGCGAATACGTTGCACCACTGCGGGAGGAGAGATGAGATGACGACGAGGCCTCACAGCTGAGGAACCGAATCGATTACTTAATTGTTATAACCCGGCCGTCCATGACTCCGGCGGCATCAAGTTGGACAAGGTGCAGTGCCGGGAGGCTCCATCGAGAGACGAGGACGACGCGGTCCGGAGCCGGAGCGAGAGCGGACAGCGACGCGTCGCGCGACCCAAGCTGCGATCTTTTAACGACGCAGCCGGGGATTCGGAGGTGTACCGAAAGCGTCTGCCGATGATAAGATTAAGTACGGGCCTAGGTGCGGCACGGCACAAGCCCCCGGCATCTGCATGTTCGTTTGCTTCGCGTCATTACTCCTGTAGGCAGATAGGTACAGACGGGTATGGGCGCGAGACCGGGTCTCATGATCGTGCAGGCCATTTCTGCGCTTTCGACTACACGGCGCATGTGGTGGGGCGGACGGAAGGGTACAGCTCATGAGCACTCAGACGCGTAACTCTACTCCGGGAATTTGCTCGAGAAAAGTAACTGCGTGATGTGGATTACCCGGAGAGAGAAGTTCTGGCATTAAAAGTCTCAAGGACGGCATCTTCTTCAGTTCTTGCTCGATTGCCTCATTGATGCAAGCGATAGTTGTGGAATAGCGGGACCAAGTACGGATAAGGCTCCAAGCTTAATGGGCAGATTAAAAAGCACCATCAACCAGCAGCTCCCGTTTCCATTTCACAGGTGAATAAAAAGCTTGCGAGAACGCACTACCGACGGTTAGGTGCTCGAAGCATTTTCAGTCTATAATTGCAGAATAAAAAAAGATGAAAACAAATCACACATGTGGTCGTTTGTGTTGTCCCGTGCTAATTTCTAAGAGAGCATCATGTAGACCTAAGGATGTATGCTGTCGTTTTTGGTGCTGCAGTTTGTTGCATCGGTTGAGTGTATAGAGTTGTCGGCTGGATGATGTATGTGGCACCTTCTATCCGAAAAAAAAACTCCAAACGACCACATGGATTCATCAACTAATAATTCGTGTCTGTGGACATGGCCATAGCCCATAGCCCATAGCTTCGTAGGGCGAATGATTAGCTGTAGGTGGCCATTCAATGTAGGCTAGCCCAGCTCTTCGTTGTACAAAAAACATAAGTAGATGCGGCCCAGCTAGCACCTCTGTTTCAGCCCAGTTCATGATTGCACGGCAGATAGTGGGATTCCATCGATTTCACGGTGGCTACACACAAAGCACTACTTGGCACTACTTGGCTCAATGGATAGGAACCGAGACGAGGCAGGGTCCAATTCCCCGGGAAAGTGGCATGGGTTGAAATGGACCTGAGTGAACACGCAGCACGCAAGGGGCAACTTGGTCTTGTCATGTAGCACAGCAGCGTGGCTTCGTGGATATCGTTCCCAGGCTCCAGGAAACGAGAGGTGCAGAAACAAACTCCGCCACGGTTACTCTGCAGACCAAAAGCAGCAGCACACCAAAGACCCAGAGAATCAAGAGGAGATGCTTACTCTTCACACCGTTCGGACATCCCTTCCCTGGCCGCGCAGATCCTCCCCGCGCCGACATGCACTGCATCTAAGCAGGAGGAAATTTTCCATCTGTAAGAGCAGCTCCGAAGATGCTGGATCCGACGCTCCCCTGCCGCACGGCGGTGACCAACGCCAGCAGGAGGTGCTTGCAAAAATCGCCATGCTTCAGACGCAGAAGGTCCGCATCACAAACTTCCTGGATGAGCGGTCTGCTTACCTGACCAAGTTCACCAAGGATGCCGACACCGAGTTTGATATGATTGGGCAGAACGCCATGAAAGAGCTCGATCAAATTGGGGACCAGGTGAGCATCCCTTGTCATGGACGGATTAAACAGCATATTGCTTCTTCATTTAGTGTCTGACAGAGAATTGCATTTCTGATATGATAGATAATGGAGCGACTCGACAGCAAGATGCAGTCCTACGAGGAGACAGCTGAAATGCAAAGGCAGGAGATAGAAATGAACGAGAGGGTGTTAGAAGACTTCGAAGATTGGATTGAAGAGGAGAAAAACGAAGGCATGTTCTTCAAAAGCCTTGGGAAGGTCAAAAAACCTCAAAACAATGAGGAAATCAAGGTGATGGCTAGGATCGAAGCACAGAAGGTCACAGAGATAACAAAGGAGAATGCAGGGTCAAAAGCTCGGATGAATATTTACCTTGCACTGATGGCGATACTCAGTCTTACAATCGCAAATGCCGTCTTTGCAACGCCAGAGGTGGAATGGAGGAAGGTTGCTGCTCTGGGTTTAATTTTCATTGGCCTGGTTGCTCAGGTCATCTATGAGCAAGATATATCCCCACCGGCAGCTGACAAGAATGAAAAAAGAGAAGAATGAAAGAGCTGTGCACCCTGAGTGAAACATCAAAAAGCAGCAAGAGCTTCATCGATATAGATGTAGACTGTATAAAATCAAGATATAGATTGTGTAATCTTAGTTATAATTTAAGGTGTAGCTTGGCCTATAAACCACAGGTTTCTTACACCTGAGGTCTGATAAACTCAAGCTGTCTTCAATCTTGCATCAAAGATATGTTTCAGCAATATAACTTTCAAAGCCAAAACCATGTAACGAAGTTACAATTTTGATGCACACAACACGTCAAGTTACTCAAATTTCGATCAAAAGAGGCTAAGAGTATAGAAGAGATGGCAAAAGAGAGTGCAGGATCAATGCTAAAATGAGCATTTACCTTGGACTGGTGCCAATGCAAAGTCTTACATTTCCAGGACCAGATGCTGTCTTTGCAACAACTGGATAGAGTAGATGGAAGGTTGCCGTTCTCGGTCAATTTTTTGATCGCCTGGTTGCTCAAGCCATCCATCAGAAGGACATATGAGCAACAGGAGCTGAGGAAAAAAAAAATGAAGATCCGTACTGTACACTCAAGAGTTATAGGGTAGAAAGTATTAGAAGAAGATAATTCTTAGTGAAGGGGAAGACCAGGATAAAGTTATGGGAGCCATTGTCTGCTGAGTATCATGTTAACTGGAAGACTATCTACTACCTCCATTCCCAAATATAACTGTCCCAACGTCTAACTGGCCCAACGTCTAACTGTCCCAACGTCTTATATTTAGGAATGGAGGTAGTAGTTCTCAAGATGATTACAAACGTAAATGTTGTTTTCCAACGTCTTAGGTAGAGTGGAGAAATGTTACTCCGAGTCTGATTTTCCATGGGCCTGCTTGCTCAGGTAATTTGTGGACAGAAATATCACCACAGAAGCTGGCGAGCGGGATGAATGGTCGTATATTTTATAATCGAAGATAACATTTGCAGTGTAGCTTGGCCTATAAACCACAGGTTTTCTTGAACCTGAAATCTGATAAACTCAAGCTGTCTTCACTATTGCATCAGAGATATGTTTCAGCAATTACAACTTTCAAAAGCCAAAATAATTGTAACATAGTTACAATTTTGATGCACCTAACACTTCAAATTTGCCAAATTTTGATTCGAAGTGGGTATAGAAGATATGGCAAAAGAGGTGCAGGGTCAATACTCAAATGAGCATTTACCTTGGGCTAATGGCAATGCTCGGTCTTACATTTCCGGATGCTATCTTTGCAACAACTGGATAAAGTAGATGGAAGGTTGCCTGGTTGCTCAGGTCATCCATGAGCAGTATATATAAGCACCAGAAGTACGAAAAAAGAAAATGAAGATATGTATACTCAAGACTTAAAAGTTAAAGGGTAGAAAGCTTAAGTAGCACTAGAATTCAGTTAATATTTTCAGTACCAATACAATAGTGCATAGAATTCATATGAATGTATGCGGTTTTTGTAATCGAAGATACCATTTATGATGTCGCTTGGCATATAAACCACAAGTTTCTCAAACCTGAGGTCTGATAAACTCAAGCTGTCCTCACTCTTGCATCAGAGATATGTTTCAGCAATTACAACTTTTAAAAGCCAAAACAGGGTAACAGGATTACAATCCAGATGCACTCTAAAAATCCATGTTCACAAATTTTGATCGAAAGAGGGTACCAAAAATTCAAAATATTGCCAAATAAAAAGTTAAGGTTCAACAATGAATAGTCAAGAAAATAGACGGAATTCGAAGAATAAAAAACTTTTTATCTCAAGAAAAAAAATGGTGAAGGAGAAGATGCGATGAAGTTAAGCGATGTCATTCTCTGCTGAGCATCTTGTCAACTGGAAGACTATGTATTGACCTTGAAATAATCAGCCAGTGTTACACTTTAGGCGGTTCTGGTATTCGAACAGACTAAAAAAGGGAATGGTTGGGAATGACGTAACCCTGCCACAAGGACACACAGAAACCCTCTCATGTTCAATGCCTCCACATTAGTTGGAGAGTGATGGGTGCAAGATGGAGATCTGGTTCTCAAGATGATTACAAATACAAGCACATTTATTACCTTGGGCTGATGGTAACACTCCCATCTTACAATTGTCAGTGACGGCTTTGCAACGCCAAGGCGAAATGGATGGGGGTTGGTCTAATTTTCACTCGCTTGGTTGGTCAGGTCATTTATGTACAGGGTCACCACCAGAAGCTGAAAGCAGAAGAATGAAAGAGCTGTGCACTTGGTAAAACATGAATAGGTAGCAATAGAGTTTAATCAGTACTTTTCACTAGCAATGACCACTACTAACATTAATTTCAATGGATATAATCTTTAGAATAGACCATATTACTGAAGGTGTAGCTTGGCCTATAAACCACAGGTTTCTTAAACCTGAGATCTGATCAGCACAGGCCACCTTTAATCTTGCAAAAAGATAATCCAGCAATACTACTTTCAGATGCCAAAGCATGGTAAGTTGGTAACAGCCTAACAGGTTACTATCTGATGCACTAAAAAACAGCCGTGTTTCTAAAAAAAATAAAGATAAAATCTGATGTGCTAAAACAATCATGTTTCCCAAGAAATAAAAGATATGGTTAAGCAATACAACTTTGAAGAGCCAAAACAAGGTAACTGGGTTATAGTCCTGATGCGCTAAAAAAACACGTTTCTTGGGTTCAATTCAAAGTGAGTAACAAAGAAATTGCAAAATAGATTGCAGGGTCAAAAACTCAAATGAATGTTGTTTTCCAATGACATAATAGAACGGGGGAACATTACTCCGGGTCTAATTATTCATGGTCCTTGTTGCTCAGGTCATCTGTCGACAGGAATACCACCATCAGAAGCTGAGAGTAGTATGAATTGTCACATATTTTGTAAAAGAAGATAATATTTACTCCCTCCGTCCCACTTATTACATCCGATTTGTGAGCAACCTTATTCAATG
>NC_057802.1:474584256-474584979 GCF_018294505.1 Triticum aestivum | reverse complement strand
CAAACTCTTTTTCAACAAACCGGATGAAATTCGTGCAAACACTGCCGGATTTCATACAAACACGGCGGATTTTCATTACATTTCGAACAAAAAAAAGACCCGCCCCTAAACCTATCCTATGGCGGCGGCGGCCGGCGTCCAAGCCCGTGTCTTCCTCCATGAGCCGTCTCCATGATCACCGGCGGTAAGACCGATGAAGTGAAGGTGCTGTCTCCGACGAGGAAGAGTAGAACACAGGAGACGGACCGGCCCACATGGGACACCAGGCCTTGCCACCTCCCCGTGGCCTACTCATCCTCAAAGGAGTCCGCGACCTGTCCGTCCCCGGTGAACGTGAGGCTGCCTTTAAATAGCGGATTGTGTTGTGGTGTGGAGTTAGCCGGGTGTGGCCACCTTTAAATAGCGGATTCCGGTGAGGCGAGGCGTCCGGGTGCGTCAATGCGCGGCGCCGGAGTGGGTTTCTCAGCCGGCGAGCCTGCTTAATGGCAGCATATGGACGGACGAGGCATTGAACAGGCGTGGTAGATATCCGTCCCGTCCCGTCCAGTCACGCGTCTCCGGCATTGAACAGGCGCGGACACCGGAGACGCGTCGTGGGCGGCGTCCTCGACCGGCGCGCCGCTTCAATGGCGGAGGCAGAGAAAGGTCGCGTCGCCTGAGCCGCCTGCAATGTGGAACGGCGCGCTCTACAGCGGCATGAATGCGGGCAGCTGGCGCCGGGCG
>NC_057802.1:474568523-474583932 GCF_018294505.1 Triticum aestivum | reverse complement strand
TTTGTCTCTGGTTTGCGGGAAACGCGTCCGGACCGCGCCGCGGACCGATATAGGACCGCGTTAGATGGCTTCCGCTGTCCGGACGGATGCGGGAGGTTTGAGGGTCGGCATTGGAGATGCCCTAAGGTCTTATATTATGGGACGGAGGGAGTACATTGTAGCTTGGCCTATAAATCACAGGTTTCTCAAACCTGAGATCTGATAAACTCAAGCCGTCTTCACTATTGCATCAGAGATATTTTCAGCAATTACAACTTTAAAAAGCCAAAACAAGGTTACAGTCCAGATGCACTTTAAAAAAAATCATGTTTCTCAAATCTGTAGTGGAGCTCAGCCAGTCATGGGGGTAAGGCAACAGAAATGATCAAAATAACAGAAGCGGAAGGATCTAAGAGGTGCTAGAGAAGGCCATGCTGAGTTCGGAACCTCAACAGAGTAGACAAAATCATGGTGCGGTAATAGAGGGGACTTGGGGAAGAAGCAGATCCCACAAGTACCATGCTTAGTGCGTCAAGGAACAGAGCAGAGTGGAAGGAGATGGCCAGAGATCAGAGGAGATGGATTGCAATTCGAGGGAGGGTAGAAAAGAGGAGAGAGAAGGTAGTCTTCGGGCACATGTGGGTCACATTGTTCAATTTTATTTCTTCTAAGCCATTCTAACCGGTGACCATGTATGTTCCCATTGGATAGCAGACACAGATGGGGACGAGGGGAGTAAAGCAACCAGTTTCAGTGGTTTTGGGGTTTATAGCGTACACCGCTGAAAAACGAACATTTTTTCTTTAAAAGATGCAATATAAATAGAACTGGTTCGATGTTTACCTTACCAGATGGTAATACTCTGCCTTACAATTTGCAAATGATGTAATTGAGATGCCTCGTGAGTAATGTAGAAAGCTTGCTTCTCTGAGTCGAATTTCCATTGGCCTGGATTGTTCAGGTGCTCTGAGTCGAATTTCCATTGGCATGGTATGTTCAGGTCATCTTTGAACAGGATATATCACACTGAAGCTGAGAAGATACAAAAGAAAAATCAAATAGATGTACACTTGAAGTAAAATAGGAGAAGTACAATAAATTTTAATCAACATTATCACTAGCAAAGTAAAATATATATAATTAGTATGAATTGCATAGCTTTTGTGATTCAAGATGTCTACCAGCATACCGCAGGTTTCTCAAGCTATAGGAGTTAGATGTCCATATCTGTGGCGTGTATGGTACTATGGTTACTTCTCTACTCTTATCATAAACGAAATAAACAAGCAAAGATGCGAAACTGAACTGGAAAATCAATATTTTAGGCCCACTTAGGTCATCAGTTTACTATTGTACTTGACCCTGGTTACTGCATCATAGAAGAAAGAAGAGACGAGCAAGGACAGCCTAGTCTGGACGAATCAAAAGAACCAGCTAAGCTTATGAAACAAAATTTAGCATATTTCAGTGCTTCCACACATTATTTAGTTGGTAAATGCATGCACTCAAAAGGTTCCATTTTATCTTAGAAAGCATACTGCTCCGAACCTGATATGCAGGTGAAAATGTGAAAGCAGTTAGTATTACTGAAATTCTTAACATTGGGATTAATCTGCAATTCTTGATTATGATGCCCTCAAACAAACACTACGGTTGGCATGAGAGAAACTACATAAGTGTTATTATAGTAAGTCGAACAAAATCAGGTGAAAAATATAGGCCATGGAAAGATAAACCTATCGTGCGGAATTAAGGCAAAGAAGATATTACCAAGAGGAATTCTAAAAGATCATATTTGAATAGGTCCATATTTGATGACAGCTCTGACCAGTATATTCCATGTGATGGCTGTTGGTACAATTCCTTGTGCAAGCACCTCATCCAATAATTGGACACCCTCAGGTGTTCTTTGACAAGAGCATAGACCCTTAATTCTTGTATTATATGAAATTATATCAGGTACCAGACCATTTTCTAAAATAGCTGTCCACAGAGACGCTGCTTTGTCAAAACAACCCATTTCATAAAATCCATCCATGAGTGTGTTATAGGTCACTAGATTTGGGCGGCAGTTATTCTTCTCTTTCATCTCAGAGAGAAGACGCGAAGCTTCATCTACTTTCCCAGCAGAACAAAGACCATGGATTAAGATGTTGTGCATCATGACATCTGCCTGAAGACCCTTATCAAGAATTTGATTCCACAGAGCAAGGGCAGCATCAACTTTTTTGTCTCTACAAAGGCCACGAATCAATGAAGCATAAGTATTGACATCTAGTTTACAACCTTTCTCCAACATTTCCTTTGTAAAGCTTGAAGCATCTTGATACTTTTCAGCCTTACATAGTCCATCTATTAGAGTGTTGTAAGTGATGACAGTAGGAGAACAACCATTGTTTGCCATCTCGCCGTATATTCTTACAGCATCACTAAATTTAGATGCTTGGCAGAACCCTTTTATTAGTGCATTGTAAATATGAGGATTCAGTTTGCAGTCATCCATAGATATCTTTTCATATAACTTAACTGCATCATCTAGTCTCCCATCCTTGCACAGTCCCCTTATCACGGATGAATATGAGAATGCATCTATTTTTTTACCACTGGTCTGTGCTTCCACTAAGATTTGAAGTGCCTTGTTAGCAAAGCCTTTCTCACATAACCCATGGATCATAGTGCCAAAACTCACCATGTCAGGAGAGGACGAAGTGTCTTTCTCCAATAGCTCCCACAATTCTCTAGCTTCATCGACCATGCCACCATCAAAGAGCCCCTTCAACATTATATTATACGTTATCACATTACGGATGCCAGAAACACTGGTAGAGTCCCAGAATTTCCAAGCCTCTCCTACTCTCCCAGCTTGGCAGAACCCCTTGATGAGTGAATTATATATGGCAACATCAGGAACAAGCCCAGTCTTGATCATCTCTGAATATACCCTTGCTGCACCATCCACATCCCGTGACCGGCACAAACCGTGAATCAGAATCCCATAGGTAATCATGCCGACTTGGTGATTATTTGCAATCATCCTCTCCCATACCCCACCCGCCTCCTTAAACCTCCCAAGTTTACACAAGCCATCAAGCATCGCATTGTAAGTGGAGAGGTTGGGTCTTGCACCAGGATCTCTCACCAGCTGCTCCCACACCCGCATAGCTTTCTCAAATTCACCATTCCTGAAACACCCTCGGAGCACTGCATTGTAACAAACAGCGTCAGGCTGCACTTCATAGGTCGGCATTTCGTCGAGCAGGTAAAGTGCCATGTCCAAGCGGCTGTGTTTGACAAGCCCAGACATGAGAGTGGAGTAGGTGACGCGGTCCGGAGCAACTACGCAGCGGCGAAGGGAATCGAAGAGCATCAGAGCTCGATCGAGGTCCCCACGTCCGCAGAGGGAGCGGAGGATGATGTTGTAAGTCCGGAGGTTGGGGGCAATGCGGCGCCCGAAGGCGCCATGGGAAAGGGACGCGAAGAAGGCGTCGGCGTCAGAGAAGCGACGGGCCCGCACGAGAGCGTCGAGGAGGGCGTTATGGGAGCGGACGCCCAGGTTGCAGCCGAGGAAGGCAGGGAGGCGGCGGAAGGCGGCGAGCGCGGCGTCGGGCATGAGCGCGCGGGAGAAGGCGGAGAGGACGACGAGCGCGGCGGGCTCGGAGAAGCGCGGGCGGTGGCGGAGGCTCGGGAGGAGGCCGAGGAGGCGCGGAAGGCGGGCCGGGGCGGAGGTGGCGAGGCGGCGCAGCAGGTGGAAGAGGAGCGGCTGGGGCGGGGTGTAGGCCGGCCAGGTGGCGACGAGGAGCTCCAGGTGGGCGAGCGCGGAGGCGGGGTCGGGCTCGGACTTGATCAGCTCGAGGAGGCGGTGGATGGGCGGCGTCTCGCCGCCGGGCTGCGCCGACTGCGGCATCGGGTTGAGCGGACCGTGGCCGCGCGCGGCGGCTGCACGCACGGGCGCGCCAGGCGTCTGGTGGTGTTGCGGTTTGGCTTGTGAGGTGACGGCGGGGGCTAGGTTTTTGGGTTGGCTCATTCATGATCGCACCCTGGCCCTGCGGCCTTGCCAGATGGGCCGGCCCGGCACGGCACGGCCCGGCCTGGATTAAACGGGCCAGGCACGGCACGGCCCGGCCAGGCACGCTAACTACTTGGGCCGTGCCGGGCCGGCACGCGTGCTGCCCTCTCAGGCACTGGCACAGCCCATGGCTACACGTGCTGGCCCGTAGGCACGTCTGGCACGAGATGGCTCGATTTTTTTTTTAAAGCCGCGTCTGGCCGTGCGCAGGCGCGCAGCGCCGCAGCCAGAACGTGCTCACGAGGCACATCGATGCAGCAGGGCTGCATGCATGCATGCCTCGCTGTGACACACCACTACACCAGCATGATTTTTTAATTTAAAAGTAGCACGTAACAGCATAGCAGTAGGCAGTACTAGTATACTTGCACACTTAAGAGTTTTTTTTTTAGGGGGACTTGCACACTTAAGTAGCATGCTCCGCTCGCTGTGACACTGTGCGTGCCGTGCCGGGCTGGCACGCGTGCTAGGCATAGCAGCCCAGGCACGGCCCTAGCCGGGCCACGTGCCAGGCCCGGCCCGCGTAGCCTCGTGTCGTGCCAGCCCATGACGTGCCCGGCACGCGGGCTATCGTGCCGGCACGATTAATAGGCCCGTTTGGCCAGGTTTGGGCCTGCCAGTGCCAAAGAATAGGGGGGGGGCGGACGAGAGGAAAGTTCTGAAACGACTGGGCCGAGTAAATTACATCTATAGTATCTCAATTTGATCCTAGGGTTCAATTTGGTCACTGTATTCAGGAAAGGTCAAAATACGGTCACCGAGATTGCCAGGAAGTGTCACTCTACGGTCACCAGAACCATATTCGATGTATTTCGCTGATGTGGCAAACACACATATCTCTCTCTACTACCACTCTTCCCTGAAATTTTGTCGAACACCTTAGCCACATCCACCGGTGCACCGCACGCCGAGCTCGCACCGCTACCGCAGCTCTCCAGCGTCGCGTTCTAGAGCTCCCGAAGCATCCCGTGGCCTATGAACGATGCTGCGTTGGTTTGCTAAACCATCACAGACGGAATACCCAACTCCGGCCCCACGCCCAACTTGAAGCTCATCAGCGTCGTTGGCCAACCACTGGCACCATGTTTGCAAGTGCACTAGGTGCGTGTGTGGCCGATCGACACCATGTTTGCGATTTTCGGTAAAATAGCCTTCCACCCTGCTATGCTCAGCCTCCGTCGCCTGCCTGACAGAGGCTGTCAACCTGCTCTTTCCCCATCTCTCGTCCAGCCACGCCCCAACACCTTGCAGACATACTCGCGGTTGGTGTACTGATCGGCACGTCGGATGCCAGGTTGGGCGGCGTCTTCGTTGAAGAGGGATCCCAGGGCGCGTTGGTGTACATGCACGGGTGCTCCACGGATTTGCCGAGGCTATAGCCTAACCGTCGTGTACCTCGCATTTCGCCGTGCACGGCGGCATCGCTCTGTATTCTGAACACCACAAATGAGTTTCGCAACGCTGGAGGGGACGTAGATTGCGGCGACGGCCGGGGCACGGCATGGCCTCCGTGAAAGCTCGCCGCTTGCAGGAGGTTCAGGGATCGGAGAAGTGCTCTCCATCGCGCACTAGGCAGATGAGGTACACGCCAGGGGAATCGGGCGTCCGAGCTTTCCAGGAGGCGGCGGCGCGCAAGTTGCTAAGGTGCGAGCCGACCTCGTAGTCATCTCGGAGCATGTCAAAAAGATGAGCTCGTCCGGGTGCATCGCACAACCATACTGCTCGACGAAGAGCGGGGCGTCGCACGAGAGGAGCTCGAGCTGGGCGGTCTTCCACCTTGACGTGGACGGCACGATGTGATGTGAAGAAATGCGGTGGAGAAGTAGAGGCTGTTGACAGAAGAGAGCTGAGCAGTCAAGTGGTACATCACCGCGGGCTCCATCATCCATGGCTGGTCGGCATATACGCGCCAGCCGGTGCTCAGGTTCATTCATCGAGTGCGGAGAGGGATGATAAGGATGAGCATGCCACGTGAGCAAGTCAACGGTTAGGACCAGTCAACATATACCACATCAGCGAAATACGTCGGATACAGTAGAGTGACACATTTACGCAATCTCAGTGACCGTATTCTGACACTTCGTGAATACAGTTACCAAAGTGAACCCTAGGACCAAGTTGAGGTACTATTGATGTAATTTACTTCTCCATTTGAATTGAATGGGCATTCTAACTAATATAATCTTGCCGCAAGGCCGGCCGTTCCGTTGGCGGAAATGGTGCAGAACATGGCCCAGCCATTGGCGCAGGAAAAACAGCCATTGGCGGAAACGGCCGTTCCGTTAATCGCACCGGGTTATTGGACGTGTCCTGTATTTTTTGTTCGTTCTCTACCATCCCGTGCATAAAAAATTCGGGAGTTGCTGTTCGATGCTCGTGTCACACGCCGCGGCTACGAGGCTGGACGCCCGAACAACTCGAGCTTTCTTTACTTTGTTCCGATCTCCATCAATTTGCCATGTCCTGCCTTGTGCGGCACGTGCTATTGCGTAATAGTGCTCCCTGTCACCTTCGAACGCTTTGCTGCTGGTGCTGCCGATGCGGACGGCCCGGCCACCTTCGACGGTCGCGTTTGCGGAGGGCAGCGTACGCAGCCAGCGAGCAGGAATAGATTCGAACCGGCCGGGCAGCACCATCTGCACGAATAAATACGTTCATTTCCTCTCTTCTTTTCACGTGCGTTGCGCGAGCATATTTCTTCATTTTATTGATTTTTTTATTATTCATTCCAGCTTTGGTTTTCTGAAAGAGAACTGAGCAGAGTCCGCCAGCAGCAACCACATATGTAAATTATCGTGTGCGTGGTATGCACCTGCAATCTTATAGACACAAGGACGTATATTTTCCTGCCGAAATATAACAATCAAGGATGCATATTTCTTCCCCTAAAAAAGACGCACATTTCCTTTTCGCAAAAAAATAGATGCATATTTCTCACATACTGTCAGGATGTACCAACTGCCTCCGAACCTTCTAACCGTTTCCGCGAACACGCTAGATGAATATCTTTGCATTGATAGGTAGAAAGATTACTATCGTTTCCGTGATCAAACATAGCTTTCAAGCAGGCAAAATGATAAGACTCTCCGAACGTTTTAATCGCATAGTTCCGCGCTACAAATTGATTCGATTCTGTAGAGGAAACTGATGTTGTGCGGCGAAAAAGTGGACTGCTCTGTTGGAGGATGGTTAATGTTATAGCCAACAATCAGTTATGTGGAGCCCGTAAAGAAAGGGTTATATGTAGTTGTCGCATCGCCTATAGTCAACATGTATAGTAGCTAGTCACTAAAAAATAATTTAAACTAAAATCATGACAAGAGTTATGAAATGGAAGGAGTACTACTTTATTAATACTATAGTTGTATGCCCATGCGCTGCCACGAAAAAAAGAGCAACACTGCTATCGAAAAATAATATTATTTTTTGACACATAACAAAAAAGGGTAATTTCGGAGAAGATTATCACATAATGTGACAACTGAAATGAACAATACAATGAAACAAATGCAATCATATCCGAATATCATAGCCCACAAGCTGGTGCCTGTCTCTGGCCTCTTTACACATCGTGCCATCCTTTCAGCCGACATCTCATGGCGTTACGGGAGGCAAGGTGCATAGCGCTAGGACTTATAGATCGTCCAAGAAGGCTTGTTTTCGGGCGATGTTGCGCACGTTCTTTGGAATGGGAGCTCGACCTTCCCATATGGGGCGGCAGGCCCTCCGGCGACAGCGAAGGAGGGACCCTAGGACGGCAACTAGGGTCTCCACGTGTCACCTTACACGAGGACGGGGCTCACACCTGATCTGAGACAGTTGAACCACCTCGAGAACCAAAATAAGTCCTAACAATTTTTTGTATAGAGCATTATTAGTACTTTCTTTGTCATGTGTAACCTACTCCCTCTGTTTCATAATGTAAGACGTTTTTTAGCACTAGTGTAGTCACTGTAATGTCAAAAACGTCTTAGATTATGGGACAGAGGGAATAAAACCGTTTTCTTCTGAAGGACTAACCAAAATCGCTAGAAACAGGGGTGGTGATCGATTTTGAGTTACACATCAATTGTAGCCAGATTATTAAGGATGATCTACAGCTCTTCTTCTCGCAGTTGTACCATCACCAGGTAGACCTTGCTAGGATCAACATGGCTTACAATTCCCTCCTACCCAAGAAGGAAACCTCACTTGAACTACGAGACTTTAGGCCCATCTCTATTGTACACAGTGTGCCTAAGCTTGCTAGCTAGTAAGGTACTTGCCAGAAGGCTTCAACATCAGATACCTGAGCTAATTCATTCACTCCAGTCTGGTTTCGCCAAGGGTAGACCCATCGTTGAAAACTTTGCTATGGCTGCAGACATGGTGCAAACTGCTCACAAGCGAAAGTTGCCTATGGTATTTCTCAACTTAGACTTCCAAAAGGCCTTTGACACAATTAGCTGGTTTGCTCTATTTAGTATTATGGAGGCTCGAGGTTTCCCTCAACGATGGATCACCTGGATTCATAAAATTCTAACCACTGCAGGCTCCAGAGTAATGGTCAACAAGGAGCTTGGTGGGCCCATCCTTGCCAAGAGAGGGTTGCGTTAGGAGGACTCCATATCTCTGTACCTTTTTTGGCAGCAGATGTTCTATAAAGGCTTTGCTGCTCACATTTGAATATGGTAATTTGGTTCACCCACTGGGCTTTGATCGGATGTTTCCAGTCCTGCAGTATGCGGACGACACTTTAATCCTTTTCCAGGGAAACATCCAGCAAGCTACAATCATCAAGCAGATCCTAGTGGCCTTCTCATCTTTTTCGGGCTTAAAGAATAATTACCACAAAAGCACGATGATTCCCGTCTGCACTGACATGGACAGTACGAATGAGATTGCTGCTTTGTTTGGATGCCCAACATCATCTTTTCCATGCACATACCTTGGCCTTCCACTCTCTCTCCAAAAAATTAAGCATGGTATGCTTCTGCCAGTTATCATAGGGTAGACAAAAGATTATCTGGTTGGCTTGCTGCTTTTCTGTCTTGGGGTGGTCGCCTTACTTTGATCAATTCAGTGCTTGCCAGCATCACCGGTTATTACATGACTTTTTTCCATGGCCCAAGGAATCTACTCCAAAACTCGAAGGTTTGCTCCGTGCATTCTTCTGGCAAGGCAAGAACTCTATCAAGGGTGCCAATGTTTGGTCGCATGGGAATATGTTTTTTGCCTAGATGTGTTGGTAGCCTGGGCGTTCGAGACCTCGCAACACACAATCATGCGATGTTGTGCAAGTTCACTGCCAGGGTCCTACAACACTCGGATGTCCCCTGCTATCGGTGGTTCGCCCATCAATACTGTTATACTCGTATACCACATGGATCTGCTACCAGAGACACCGCCATTTGGAAGGGCTTCAAGAAATGCATCCCCCGGTTATGGCCTCCACACGTTGCTCTCTCGGTGGTGGTAGGCTGATCTCGTTCTGGCATGATAAATGGTTAGGGGTCAGCCGGCTTCGCTTCGTATTACCAGTTCTGTACTCCCACGCAAGAGACAACCTTTGCACTGTTGCCTCTCAGTTTGCAAATGGCTCTTGGGATATCCAGTTGCATCCTAACCTCTCCATCTCAGCTGTTCAGGAGTTGCATCGCCTCAATTCTTTCCTGATGGATGTGTTGCCCACTTCGGCTCATTCGGACCTCCGTCTCACTTCTATCTATAACAAGGAGTCAGTACAACGTATATCTACGGGCTACTGAATTTCAGAGGTGTGTCTTGCGTGTTCCAACATTGGATCTGGGATC
This sequence comes from Triticum aestivum, assembly GCF_018294505.1. Lineage (NCBI taxonomy): Eukaryota > Viridiplantae > Streptophyta > Magnoliopsida > Poales > Poaceae > Triticum > Triticum aestivum. Next base: position 474,574,095 of record NC_057802.1, on the reverse strand, counting down.
CTATCGCTCCCCTCAAATATCGGATTTTTCTTTGGCTCGCTTGTTGGGGGCGCCTAATGTTGGGGAACGTAGTAATTTCAAAAAAAAATCTACGCACACGCAAGATCATGGTGATGCATAGCAACGAGAGGGGAGAGTGTCGTCTACGTACCCTTGTAGACCGTAAGCGGAAGCGTTATAACAACGCAGTTGATGTAGTCGTACGTCTTCACGATCGACCGATCCTTAGCACCGAACGTACGGCACCTTCGCGTTCAGCACACGTTCAGCTCGGTGACGTCCCGCGAACTCACGATCCGGTAGAGCTTCGCCGGAGAGTTTCGTCAGCACGACGGCGTGGTGACGATGTTGATGAAGTTACCGACGCAGGGCTTCGCCTAAGCACCGCTACGATATGACCGAGGTGGATTATGGTGGAGGGGGCACCGCACACGGCTAAGAGATCAACAAATCAATTGTTGTGTCTTTGGGGTGCCTGTCGGTGTCAAAACCGACGGATCTCGGGTAGGGGGTCCCGAACTGTGCGTCTAGGATCGATGGTAACAGGAGACGGGGGACACGATGTTTACCCAGGTTCGGGCCCTCTCTATGGAGGTAATACCCTACTTCCTGCTTGATTGATCTTGATGAATATGAGTGTTACAAGAGTTGATCTACCACGAGATCGTAATGGCTAAACCCTAGAAGTCTAGCCTATGTGAATATGTTAATGAGTCTCTCCTATCCGGACTACGCTCTCCGGTTTATATAGACACCGGAGAGATCTAGGGTTACATGGGGTCGGTTACATCAGAGGGAATCTTCATAGTCGGTTGCCAAACTTGCCTTCCACGCCAAGTAGAGTCCAATCTGGACACGGGTTCAGTCTTCGGTCTTCATGTCTTCACAGCCCATCAGTTCGGCCCACGGATAACAGGCCGGACGCCCGAGGACCCCTTAGTCCAGGACTCCCTCAGTAGCCCTTGAACCTGGCTTCAATGACGAGGAGTCCGGCGCGCAGATTTTATCTTCGGCATTGCAAGGCGGGTTCCCTCCTTCCGAACTCCGGAATAGTCTTCGGATGTAGCAAGTATACCCGGACCTGTGTATGTAATTGGTGAGAACACAATATTCCACGAGTCCAATCTGCTGACAACTGTTTAGGACATCATATCACACCTGCCTGGTTATTATTTCCAACCGTTGGCTAGCCCGTCGCCCCATGTCTCGGGACGCGGTTTTACTGGCACGTCTTGTCAAAGCAGAGATCGTGTCCCCTTATTCACAGGATTTTTATTAATGCAATCATGGGTAACCCAACCGTCCCCTGGGTACAACTCTTTGGGGATAGGCAAGTTTCGAGACCCAGGAGGAGACGCTCAGTATTCGGGCTCTTTATATAGAGACCCAGTCTCGTCTTTTTCTTTTTGTGGTCTTCCTCAACCCCAGCCACCCCGAGTTCTAGCCCTCGGGTTCCAATCACCACCAGCCCCAATCATGTCCGGGTCCAGCCATCCAGGCCGGTGGGTGGCCTCTTCTGTCACGGAGGAGGATATTGCGAAGCTCCGCGCGGCGAGGTATCTGACCCCAGAAATCCTTCATCGGCTTCCCGCAAAGGGGCAGGTTATTCTCACCCCCAAATCTGGTGAGAGGGTAGTATTTGTGTCCCACTTCCTCCACGGGTTAGGGTTTGCACTTAACCCCTTCGTCCGGGGCTCATGTTCTACTACGGGCTAGATTTTCAAGATCTGGCCCCGGACTCTGTTCTTCTCATCTCGACATTTATCGTCACGTGTGAGGCCTTCCTCCGGACTCCTCCGCACTTTGGTCTGTGGCTCAAGACCTTTGACGTGAGGCCGCAGGGGGCAGACGAGGAGCAGGCAGAGTGCGGCAGCGTCATAATAGGCAAGCTTGCCAACGCGGTTTGGTTTGAAGGATCTTTCGCCAAGTCCTCCGACCTATGGCATCAGCGGTGGTTTTATATCAACGAGCCGCGTGGCTCCAGGTGGGCGGCTATGCCTGCGTTCCGACCCGGCCCTCCAGTTCAGCTTGCTTCATGGATCAATAAGGGATTGGACTGGGGATCCGTCAATGAAGTGCAGACTTTGCAAAGTCGCATCTGAAGCCTTACCGAGAAGGGCATCGATCTTGTGAATGTCGTTCAAGTAATGCTAGTCCGCCGAACCCTGCCGTGTCAGCGGCGGCCTCTCCGTATGTGGGAGTTTAATCCAGAAGGGCGGCGGACTCTTCAACACTTCTTCGGCACCACGCACGAAGGAATGTGGAAATTATATTTCGGGGAGCGAGAGCAATGGCCGGACACCACCGAAGATGTTGGCCTCGACTGCAGTCATCCGACACTTCGGTAAGTATTCAATCTCCGCCTACCCTCTATTCGAGTATCTCTTGGTAAGATGTTGAACAATCCGTCCCTTCACAGGGCTGGATAAAGAAGCGGTGTTGATCTGGTGTCCGGCGCCCCTTCCCGAAGACTCTACGAACGCCCTGCTAACGAGGATGCTGGCTCCGACACCGTACCAGGTGTCTGCGGAGGAGGGCGAGAACAGGGAGGCCGGAAGTGGTCTCCGCCCCAAGGATAAATTAGACGTCGTGTTCGGGGAAACCGAAGCCCTCTTGCCCGAGGGCGAAGGTGCGGAGGAAGCCCTCCATGGCAAGAAAAGGGCCGCTTCTGAAGACCAGGAGGGGGAACCTTCCAAGAAAGGGAAAACGCCATCGACGGGAGGCTTCGGCCGGGCAAGAGATGTTGACGTAGAGCTTTATGATGAGGACAAACCTCCGGCCAAACCGTAAGTGCAGCAGGGTACTTTAATCATACCTCATTCCTTTCTTATTACTGAAGTAATCCTCCGACATACGTACGTCCTCGCAGGTTAACGCCTGGTGTTTCTCAATCGTCCTCCTCCTCGGGAGACCTTCTTCCAGAGATGATGGAGAGCGACACGCCTTCTCCGGCCTCCCCGCCCAACAGGGCGGATGATTCCGAGGTATCGTCCCGGGGGGCTCCTCCCGATCGACAAGTAGTGCAGGAAACGAAGAAGGCATTACCCGAATGTGGTGCCTCTGTTACTCAGGGTTCGGGAATCAAGCATGACGGCCCCGAATTATCCGGTTTACAGCCGGAGACGATTCTGGAGGCGAGTGGGCAGATTCCTTCAAAGGAATGCCGTACTCCGGCGGCGGTTTCCGAAGACCCAGAAACGCTGGGAATGCTGACGGACGTGCTGCGACAAGCGTCCGTTTCGGAGGAACACCGTGCCTTGATGGTTACGGTGGTCGAAAAGGTTCTATCCGCGAAGAGCGGGTTGAATGAGGCCTTCACGAGCCTCCTAAGGGGTTTGGAGGTTTGTGATGTAATTTTGTCAATGGTATTTTATTGACAGAATGCACCTGTTGTATATGCAGTAGCCCCTGAGACTCGGATTGCCTTTCAAAGGAAGCGATCGGAGGATCGAAAAGATATGTTCAGGTACTAACCTTGATTTTACTTGGAATACAGGCTGCCTCCCCTCCTGCGGCTACCCGAAATACGGAAGTGGCCGAACTGCAGCGAAAGCTGGATATTGCGGAGGATGACATTGCCTTGATCAACAGGCGTCTTGACGACTCGCAAGGTATATATTTCGAGCATTCCTTACACCAATGTGCTTGCAATTGAAGCCTGACTCTAAAAAGAGTTTTATATGAAATGTGTATAAATGCAGATGGTGCTGCCGCCGTGGAGGCCCTTCGGGCGGAGCTAGCCCGGGCCAAGGAGTAGGCCCGGTTTAGTAATGCGGCTGCCGAAAAGGCATCGGCTGAGTTGAAAGCCGAACAAGCTGCACGGCACCAAGACAAGGAGAAGATGTCCACCATGGCGCACGAATTAGAGAATGCGGCTAGCCGCTGTAAACTTCTTGAGAAGGAAAATGAAGCCAAAATGGCTGAACTTGACAAGGCCTTACGAGAGGCGAGAGAAGCGCGGTCTGAATCCAGAGCGGCCCGTGAGGAGATCCGGCAAGCTGGGGAGATTGCGGCCGGCAAGCCCTTTTTGCTACAGACTAAGTTCGGCGATCCGCACTATGCTCAGCTTAACCAAGTATGGAGTTCTCGAGACAAATTTTTGGACTTACCGAAGAGTTCTTCCAATGCGGCGCAGTTTTACCACGCGCAAGAGGGGTATGTAACAGAGAAGCTTTTCTGGTCACAATTCGGCGCGTCGAAGCGCCCTCTGTTGCTGAATGAACAGATGTCCAAGTGGCCCGAGCTTCATAGGATATCCGGCGACGCCATGAAGAACATCATAATCCGGTTGTGGCCAAGTGAGCCTATTCCGAGTAGTTATTTTGGCCTGGTGCGGCGGCTTGTTGACGCAGTGCCACATATCGACGCTGTGAAGCGGTCGGCGTGCATTGAGGGTGCACGGATGCCCTTTGCCCGAGTCAAAACATTTTGGGGAAAGATGAAGGCCATCGATGTTGCGGCGAGGAGTCCACCCAAGGGCAAGGACCGTTGTGAGCCGGAGCACTATTTTGAAGACGTCTTAGAGGCCGCCCGCTTGATAGAGGGTTAATGCTCGAAAGACATAATGTTCGAGTGATGTGTATAATGGATGTGACAGGCAACTTTATAGTTAATCTATTTTTATGTTTTGCTCAAGAGCTTGTGTTCCTCCTGTGCGGCCGTTTTAATGTGATCTGAAAGTTTTCCAGTTGTCGGCTTCAGGCCCCTCGTAGGAAGTACGGGGGTGTTCGGAAAAGCATTTAATCACTCTTTATCCAACGTCTTGGTCCGTGAAGGAGGTGATAATGCGGCGAACCAGGCAATCGGACTATAGGGCGTTAACACCTTCACTTAGCAATAGGAGTTTTATGGTGGGGCTACGACATAGCCCCTGGTATGTATACGGCGCATTATAATATAGTGCCTTACATATGTTGATCTGAAAAAGATCCCTCGTGTTACACGGAGAATCACTAAAGATTCGAATAAGTCGTCAAGTGGTTGACCAGCTCTCGCTGCATCATGACAGTCAGTTTTCGGCTTTCTCTACTAAGGTGCTCATCCGGTCTAGGCCAGGGCACACACTACAAAAAAAGACACATCCGTGACATTTTGGGCCGAACGAATTTTTTTCTGTCATACATATGACACTTCTATGACGATAATTGTTACAAAACCCGGTATCATCATAGATGTGGTGGGCTCCTACTTCTATGACAAAAAATCATGATAGAAAATGGGCTTTTCGTCCTGGGCGGGCCGGAGACGCAGCTGCATGACATTCTTTGGGCCGTCCATGACGGAAAAAACCGTGGTAGAAGCGAGGGCGAGGAAAATTTCGGGGAGATCCCGGTTACGGTGGGAGGTCGGGGGCCGAGCGATGCGCGTTTCTCTCGTACACGTACGCGCGTGTGTGCGAGGCGTTGGCTCTAACTGAACCCGAGCAAGGCGTTGGGCTCTAACTGAACCCGAGCGATTGCACTGCAGGCTACGCATTACTCAACCCGAGCGATCGATCGATGGCTGTTAACTGAACCCGATCGAGCGATTCCTTCGCTACTGCTGCTAACTGAAGCCGATCGATACTGCCTCT